>NC_141614.1:36247363-36324863 GCF_047967505.1 Dipteris shenzhenensis
ATGTTGTTTATCAATTTTTGGCATACCTCCCCCAAAATCAAGACCCCCATTGCAAAGAAAGGTAAGGAACACAAGTGCTTGTTCTTATGCTCATGAGACAACAAAATGCATGAAATAGGCAGCCAATGGGGTCCTAATTTTGCTGTATGTATGTAATTATGTATATACGTATGTATATACATACATATATACCTATATGTGTATATATGTGTGTGTGTGTGTGTGTGTGTGTGTGTGTGTGTGTGCGCGTGTGTATGTATGTATGTATGTGTGTATGTATATATATATATATGTGTGTGTGTGTGTGTGTGTGTGTGTGTGTGTATGTATATGTTGATGCATATATGTATATATTGATGTATATATTGATGCATATAATTTTGATATATGGAGAAAATGGACATGAAAACCATCTAAATTGGCTCTTGTCGTTTGATTTGATATATGACATGATCCCATTTGGATTTGTAAGTCCAAAGATATGGGGTCCTACTTTTAGGGCCTGAATGCCTAAAATAAGCAGCGCATTAATGCGCTACCTATTTCATGCATTTAGGCCTCAAAAGTAGGACCCCATTGGCAACATAATGGGGTCCTAGTTTTGAGGCCTAAATGCATGAAATAGACAGCGCGTTAACGCGCTGCCTATTTTAGGCATTCAGGCCCTAAAAGTAGTACCCCGTATCTTTGGACTTGCATATCCAAATGGGGTCATGTCATATATCAAATCGAATGGCAAGATCCAATTTAGATGGTTTGCATGTCCATTTTCTCCATCAACTAAAACTATATTCATCAAATAATGTTGTTGATCAATTTTTGGCATACCCCCCCAAAATCAAGACCCCCATTGCAAAGAAAGGTAAAGAACACAAGTGCTTGTTCTTATGCTCATGAGACAACAAAATGCATGACCACGGAAACCAATGGGGTCTTACTTTTGATGTTTGTATGTATGTATGTATATATATGCATGTACATACATACATACATCTATATATATATATATATATATATATATATATATGTATGTATGTATGTATATGTTGATGCATATATGTATATATTGATGCATACAATTTTGATATATGGAGAAAATGGACATGAAAATCATCTAAACTGGCTCTTGCCGTTTGATTTGATATATGACATGACCCCATTTGGATTTGTAAGTCCAAAGATGCGGGGTCCTACTTTTAGGGCCTGAATGCCTGAAATAGGCAGCGCGTTAACGCGCTCCCTATTTCATGCATTTAGGCCTCAAAAGTAGGACCCCATTGTGTTGCCAATGGGGTACTACTTTTAGGGCCTGAATGCCTGAAATAGGCAGCGCGTTAGCGCGCTGCCTATTTCAGGCATTCAGGCCCTAAAAGTAGTACCCCGTATCTTTGGACTTGCATATCCAAATGGGGTCATGTCATATATCAAATCGAACGGCAAGATCCACTTTAGATGGTTTTCATGTCCATTTTCTCCATCAACTAAAACTATATTCATCAAATAATGTTGTTGATCAATTTTTGGCATACCCCCCCAAAATCAAGACCCCCATTGCAAAGAAAGGTAAAGAACACAAGTGCTTGTTCTTATGCTCATGAGACAACAAAATGCATGACATGGGAAACCAATGGGGTCTTACTTTTGATGTTTGTATGTATGTATGTATGTATATATATGCATGTACATACATACATACATACATACATACATACATACATACATATATATATATATATATATATATATATGTATGTATGTATGTATATGTTGATGCATATATGTATATATTGATGTATATATTGATGCATACAATTTTGATATATGGAGAAAATGGTCATGAAAATCATCTAAATTGGCTCTTGTCGTTTGATTTGATATATGACATGACCCCATTTAGATTTGTAAGTCCAAAGATACAGGGTCCTACTTTTAGGGCCTGAATGCCTGAAATAGGCAGCGCGTTAACACGCTGCCTTTTTCATGCATTTAGGCCTCAAAAGTAGGACCCCATTGTGTTGCCAATGGGGTCCTACTTTTGAGGCCTAAATGCATGAAATAGGCAGCGCATTAACGCGCTGCCTATTTTAGGCATTCAGACCCTAAAAGTAGCACCCTGTATCTTTGGACTTGTATATCTGAGTGGGGTCATGTCATATATCAAATCGAATGGCAAGATCCAATTTAGATGGTTTTCATGTCCATTTTCTCCATCAATTACAACTATATTCATCAAATAATGTTGTTTATCAATTTTTGGCATACCCCCCCCCAAAATCAAGACCCCCATTTTGTTGTATGCATGTAAGTATGTGTATATGTATGTATATACATACATATATATCTATATGTGTATATATATGTGTGTGTGTGTGTGTGTGTGTGTGTGTTTGTGTGTATACACACACACATGTATGTATGTATGTATGTATGTATATATATATATATATATATACATACATACATATGTATATATTGATGCATATATTGATGCATATCTTGATGTATATATTTATGCATATAGTTTTGATTGATGGAGAAAATAGGCATGAAAACCATCTAAATTGGCTCTTGCCGTTCGATTTGATATAGGACATGATCCCATTGGGATTTGTAAGTCCAAAGATACGGGGTCCTACTTTTAGGGCCTGAATTCCTAAAATAGGTAGCTTGTCAATGTGCTACCTATTTCGTGCATTTAGGCCTCAAAAGTAGGACCTCATTTGGTCCTACATGGGGTCCTACTTTTGAGGCCTAAATGTATGAAATAGGCAACGCATTGACGCACTGCCTATTTCAGGCATTCAAGCCCTAAAAGTAAGACCCCGTATCTTTGGAATTACAAATCCAAATGGGGTCATGTCATACATCAAATCAAATGGCAAGAGCCAATTTAGATGTTTTCATGCCTATTTTATCGATTTAATAAAACTATATGCATCAAATAATGTTGTTTATCAATTTTTGGCATACACCCCCAAAATCAAGACCCCCATTGGAAAGAAAGGTAAGGAACACAAGTGCTTGTTCTTATGTTCAGGAGACATTA
Source organism: Dipteris shenzhenensis (assembly GCF_047967505.1). Taxonomy (NCBI): domain Eukaryota; kingdom Viridiplantae; phylum Streptophyta; class Polypodiopsida; order Gleicheniales; family Dipteridaceae; genus Dipteris; species Dipteris shenzhenensis. The sequence goes on from NC_141614.1 coordinate 36,250,410, forward strand.
AAAAAGAGGCCTGCTAGCCCAAAAATGGCAGCGCATCAATGCGCTATCATTTTTGGGTTGGCAGGTCTCTTTTTGTTGTCTCACGAGCATACATATGGAGGTTATTATACAATATAACTAAGAAGTAGTATTGAAGGGAGATTGAAGGGCATACATATGGGGCCTCATGATGTCTCTGGATACAGAATATGAGATTGCTTGATGCTTGGATTGCAGCTGGAAACGTTGCGTGGGCAAAGCCACTATATGCCTCAAGTGTTGGAAATTGATGTATGGCTCAAGTGCTAGAATGTGCAAATCATGGCCAAAATCAAGACCCCTTAGAGATTCCATGAGGGCTATCCTTTTACTACTACACACGTCACCTTTAGTCGAGGGCAGAACCATTCGTCATCATAGGCAGCAAGTTCATGGGACCCCATCCCATGATCCAAGGCATTATTCAAAGACAAAGTATTTCTGACCATTCCCAAATTGAGTTTGCCAATTCCTAATCCGATTGATTTTATTTACTGGACTTGCAATGCTTGCAAAGCCCTTGCTTAAGCTTGAATGAGCCTCTTGATTTTGGGGGTATAATGGTCAAAAATGGCTTAACACGCCCAAAATCAAGAGGCTCATTCAAGCTTAAGCAAGGGATTTGCAGGTCTTGTTTTTGGGTGGCAAAAGCACGAAAAATGACAGTGCATTAAGGTGTTGCCATTCTTATGCTTCCCCCCTCCAAAAACAAGACCCCCAAGCTATTCATTGGAGACACCAAAATGAGGAGAAGGATGACGTGAGGAGTAGAGGAGCTGGCCAATGAGGGGAGGGACAGCCTTGGAATTGCCAGCAACAAGCATGATGCAAGGAGGTGAGAAGGCAAAGAAGCAAGGAGGTGAGGAGGTGAGGAAGCAAGGAGGCGAGGAGGCAAGAGGTAGTATTGAAGGGCAACAAGAGGGTGGAGGTGGCCAAAAGAGTAAGCAGGAAAGGGAGGGATGGAGATTGCTTGTAGGAAATGCTTGGATTAATGCTACAAATGCCATTTTTTTGTTTGTGTTTTGCAGCATGAAATTTTTATGGCATTTTTCTTTTAAAAAATACAACATTGTTGTGATTAATTGCACTACAAACAACTCAAGCGGTAAAGCACCATGGATTAGTACAACAATATACATCACAAATGGATGCATACACTCATATACATCACCGATGGATGCATACACTTATACTCACATCAATTTCCAATATTGTATTAGATGGACCCTTAGCATATATGTGTGCATAGAAGACCACTTCCTACATTGATCCCTGATTTCATAGTTAAATTATTCCCTTTCTCACATTCTAACATGTGAAGATTTAATGTACATGCATTATGGGCACATTATATTGCAGTTTATGACTAACTTTTTTTATGAATGCATGATACTTGTATATGTCAAGGAAGGTATATTATCATTTTTGAATGACAAGATTACTCTATGCTCCATTTTATCCTATATTAGAAACTATGATCACTAGATATTACATAAATCTATTGCTCCATTATATCCTATACTAAAAACTATTTTGACCCAAATACATAATGCCAATTGAGGTTAGTACTCATGACAAGTGATGAAAACAATCTAATGGTATGAATGAGATCTTATAAATTTTGGAGATATAATATGGGTACTATGTTGATTGAGCTATTTTTTCAAGGGAATATTTTCAACTTAATTACTAAATACATACTTACAATGGTGACCTGATTCCCATCTATATGTATAATCAAGTTTTACTTTGTGTTAAAAAAAAAGCTTTTGCATAAGGTTAAAATTCGAATAGTATTTATATTTGTTTAAGACTACCCATTGAGCTGGCTCCTATCCTTATATTGAACATGATAATGTTCATAAAGATTTTATGAATACAAATAGATAGCATTGGCTCTCTTTTTAGTGGTTGGGAATGAACCCTAAAAGTACCCTAAAACGACTATGTATTCCCTTACTTGTAGCATGGAAGTGATCATGGTAGAGTGGCATAATCCCTATTTTTCTTTTTTCATAGGTTTTTTTGCTACTCATGGTTGGCGGATACACCATGGCATAGATCCAAATAGATATTTGGTTTTTTGCTTCAACTTGCTTGACTAGACTTTCCTTGATGATTGTTCGATTGTGCATCATGAGTAGCCACTGGCTTGATTGATGCATTAAGTGCAATGTTTTCCTTAAAGTTTTTCATACTATAGGATACAAGTTTGCTTATAGGGGTGGAAATAGAAGCTTGTTAACGCCTAGTGCATATTTTTTGTTAGATGCAGCAGGATACTAGTTACAGAGTGTCGGCCAATTATTTCACTTGAATCATGCTCCTCTTATGCTTGAGTTTGTGGTCAGTATTGAGTTTAACATAATAGTCTACAGGATACTGGATGAGCACTCAACATAGTGGTTAGATGCATTCATTTCTAGTTCCGATAGAACTATCATTCAGACATTGGTCATAATAGAAGTATGGAGGGCTAAAATCCTTTTTTGGCTCCCTAAGTTTTTTAAAGCATGGTATTGTCCAGATTACATAGGTATTTTCACTAAGCAAAATTAATCCTTATGATGAAAATGTGTTTTTTTTCTTTTGACATAGTTAGTTCTGTTTCCATGTTTTTGGATCGAAGGTATGGATGATCTTCTGCAAGCATAAAAGACATGATATGTATATGTAGCACATGATCATGTTTACATATTTTCAGTCATATATTCTACCTTGTGATCTATCATTATCTTGCTGTGTGGATGTTCAATCTGAGTAGTGTTTGCTTTTTTTATCGCAAATTTTATGTATTGTTAAGTCTCTACCTCTCCACAACGACTCAAATTGATAGTATGGGGATGAAAGAGAAGTTAATTGTGAGTTTCAGGCATGCCTTCATGGTTGGAATATGTTTAATTTGCTTATGATCACATCAATTGTTCCAATGATATTGAGGGGAATAAGATGTTGGATGAGGTTCTCGCTCGCTTGAAACCTATTTAATCTTGCTCGCTTATTTGGGGCTGCTCGCTTTTCTCCGCTCACTTTTTGGTAATCCTCCTTTGTTGAGGATATGAAAAATAAAGGTTACTTGATAGCAAAAGGGAAGAAGAAGGGCAGGATGTTTACGTTGGATGCGAACATGCTTGAATTGAGTGTAGCAATGTTTGCACATGAGACCGGTGTAGTTGCAGATATTGATATCTGGCATAAACGCATTGGTCATGTTAATGTACAATAATGCAGGCCCAAAATATTGTTGCAGGATTGCCTAAGTTCAAGGTTGCAGAAATGCATAAGGTATGTGAAGCCTGTCAATTTGGAAAACAGGCAAAGAAACCATTTCCTAGACATGTTCAAGAGAGTAAGAGGCCATTGGAATTAATCCACTCTGATGTGTGGACTACTAAAGCTGCATCTATTGGAGGATGTCATTATTTTATCACTTCTATTGATGACTACAATACAAAAGTTTGGGTGTATTTTATGAAAAAGAAAAGTGAAGTGTTTTGGCATTTCAAAGCTTTTAAAGCTATGGTTGAGAAAGAAACAGGCGTGCAAATAAAATGCCTAAGGTCAGATGGAGGGGGAGAGTACCTTTCAAATGAGTTTGCAAGGTTCCTATAGGAGCATGGCATAAAGCAACAATATTCATGCAGTCATACCCCACAGCAAAATGGACTTGCAGAAAGGAAAAACAGGCATATTGGAGAGGTATCTCGTGAAACAAAAAGACCTGCCAGATTATTATTGGGCTGAAGCAGTTGCTACAGCAGTCTACATAATGAACAGGACTCCCACAGCAGCAATACATGGCATGACGCCAGAGGAGAGGTATACTGGTAGGAAACCAGATATTTCTCATTTGAAAGTTTTTGGTTGCATTGCCTATGTTCATGTGCCAGATGAGTTGAGATACAAGTTGGATCCAAAAGCTAAGAAGTGCATCTTTATTAGTTATTCTCTGTAGCAGAAAGGGTATAGATGCTATAACCCTTCTACTCGTAAGCTTACAGTGAGCAGAGATGTTATTTTTGATGAGATGAGCAGTTGGTATAAACCAGTAAATGTGATTGATGATGTAGATGCAAAAAATGGTAATGCTACATAGAATTCACGGCTGCAATCACAAAATATTAGTGGACCCCTAGTGTCCTCTAGCAGTGGTTCACATACTTTGCCATGGACAGGCAGATTGAGATTAGGAGGGTCTCCTCAAAGCAATGCAGATAGTGGTATGCAAGTATCACAAAAAGGAAAATAGAAAGTAGATCAGCCCATGGTTGATGTGAATGCAGGTCACTCTTATGTGGATGGTGAATCCAGTGGCTCAGAACAGAACCTTGATGATGAGTTGGGTATTCCTTCTGTTGTTACACCTAGAGTAAGGAAGACAAGGGATGTTTTGAGAGCACTTGGTGGTGAGCCTATTTTGCGCAAGTCTACCAGAGCTAGGTATCCTGTGGATAGGCTGAAATATGATGGATTTACAGCCATTCACTATGCCTAGATGGTCAAAGTGATACATGAACCAAAACCCACTTCTTTTGAGCAAGCCATGGGAAAAGAAAAACGGGAGAAAGCCATGGATGAAGAAATGGATGCCTTGGAAGCAAATGCTACATGGGAATTGGTGCCTTTACCTAAAGACAAGAATGCAATTGGCTGCAAGTGGGTTTATAAGGTAAAGCACAATGCAGATGGTTCTTGAACAGATACAAGGCAAGATTAGTTGTCAAAGGTGGGAGAGTTGCGTTACTTCTTGGGCATTGAGGCGATTAGATCCACAAGTGGGATTTGGCTCTTGCAGAGGCAAAATGGATTGGACATGCTGTCCAAATATGGGATGACAGGCTGTAAGCCTATTTCAGTTCCTTTGGAGCAGAATGTGAAGTTGAGCACAGATGCAGGTGAGCTTCTGGAAGACCCTACTATGTACATACGCAAAGTAAGAAGTTTGTTTTATATGACTATTACCAGGCCAGATTTGAGCTATGCTATTGGGTTGGTAAGTCAATTTATGCAGGCTCCAAGGAAACCGCATTTGGATGTGGCTAGATGCATACTGAGGTATGTGAAGTCCACATTGCAGTATGGACTATTTTATGAGGTTGGGGTTTAGATACACCTGCATGGATACACTGATGTTGATTGGGCTATTAGTAACTCTGATAGACAATCTACCAGTGGATATGTGTTCTCTTTTGGGACTGCTACAGTCACTTGGAAGGAAGAAGTCTCACTTGCAGCTTTCTCACATACACAATGGGGGAATATACACAAAGGTGGAGGCTAAAAACAAATTTTCTCTTCTTAGTTGTGTAAGCCAAAAGAACTGTAAGGACAAAAGAATAGGTGAACCCTATATGTGGGTCTCAAACGAAACTCAGCTAGCTAAGGTGGCATACTAACTGAGCCACTAACTAGAGTACATAAAGATAGCTATCATCCAGCTATTATTCATGGGCGGTGTACCAAGTGCATCTGCAGCTAACAAGTCGGTGACATAAATGCACAACGATCACCCTGGCATATCACGAGTGGAGATCGATATCTCAACACTCCCCCTCGAGCTCAATCCTAATTCCTACACACCAAGCAGGTCTCTGAACTTGTGCAGCTTCTTTGCGCCCAATGCCTTTGTGAATATGTCAGCTACCTAATCCTTTGTGTTGACATAAACTAGATCAATAAAACCTACTAGAACCTTCTCCCGCACATAGTGATAATGCACCTCAATATGCTTTGTTCTAGCATGATAGACTCAGTTATTTGCCAAATGTATACTGCTCATGTTGTCACAATAAATGACAACTAGCCCATCTGTACTGATGCATATCATAAAGTAGCTTATGCAACCAAGCTACCTCACATGCAGCCATTGCTGCACCCGTGTACTCAGCCTCTGTGCTCGACAAGGCAATTGTAGGCTATTTCTTACTGCTCCAAGTGACTGCAGCACTCCCAAAAGAGAACACATATCCATTGGTAGATCATCTATTAGAAATACTACTAGCCCAATCAGCATCAGTGTATCCATGCAATTGTATCTGCTCATAAAATAGTCCATATTGCAATGTGGACTTCACATACCTCAGTATGTGTCTAGCCGTATTTAAATCCAGTTTCCTTGGAGCCTGCATAAACTGACTTACCAAACCAATAGCATAGCTCAAATCTGGCCTGGTAATAGTCATATAAATCAAACTTTCTACTATGCGTTTGTACATAGTAGGGTCTTCCAGAAGCTCACCTGCATCTGTGCTCAGCTTCACATACTGCTCCAAAGGAACTGAAATAGGCTTACACCCTGTTATCCCATATTTGGATAGCATGTTCAATCCATACTACCTCTGCAAGAGCCATATCCCACTTGTGGATCTAATCACCTCAATGCCTAAGAAGTAACGCAGCTCTCCCAAATCCTTCATCTCAAACTTGTGCTTTAATAGAATTTTCACATGAAGGATATCTTCATCACTATCACCTGTGATGATCAAATCATCAACATAAATGACAAGCAGCATAATACCTTTCTCTCTTTTTCTCACATAAAGTGAGAAATCTGCCTTGGAAATCTGAAAGCCACCAATAGTGACAAGATACTATCCTATCTTGCCAGACCATGATCTCGGTGCTTGCTTCAAGCCATACAAGGCTTTCTTCAACCTGCAAACAAACTCAGGATGAACACCATGAACATAACCTGGAAGCTACTCCATATAGACCTCTTCTTGCAAATCACAATGCAAGAAGGCATTCTTTACATCCATCTGATGTGAAGACCATCCCTTTGATGCAGCCAAAGTAATGACTGCTCTTACGGTTGCCGTCCTTGCAACCGGACTGAATGTTTCTTCATAATCAATGACATATGTCTGTGCATACCCCTTGACAACTAATCTTGCCTTGTATCTATTCAAAAAACAATCTGCATTGTGCTTCACCTTATAATCCCACTTGTAGCCAATTGGATTCTTGTCTTTAGGTAAAGGCACCAATTCCCATGTAGCATTTGCTTCCAAGGCATCCATTTCTTCATCCATGGCTTTCTCCCATTTTTCTTTTCCCATGGCTTGCTAAAAAGAAGTGGGTTTTGGTTCATGTATCACTTTGACCATATAGGCATAGTGAATGACTGTAAATCCAACATATTTAAGCCTATCCATAGGATACCTAGCACTAGTAGACCTGTGCAAAATAGGCTCACTAACAAGTGCTCTCAAAACATCCCTTGTCTTCCTTACTCCAGGTGTAACAACAAAAGGAATACCCAACTCATCATCAAGGCTCCGTTCTGAGCCACTGGATTCACCATCCACATAAGAGTGACCTGCATTCACATCAACCGTGGGCTGATCTACTTTCTCTTTTCCTTTTTGTGATACTTGCATACTACTATCTGCATTGCTTTGAGGAGATCCTCCTAATCTCAATCTGCCTGTCCATGGCAAAGTATGTGAACCACTGCTAGAGGACACTACAGGTCCACTAATATTTTGCGATTGCTGCTGTGAATTCTGTGCAGCATTACCATTTTGTGCATCTACATCGTCAATCACATTTACTGGTTTATACCAGCTGCTCATCTCATCAAAAACAACATCTCTACTCACTGTAAACTTACGAGTAGAAGGGTTATAGCATCTATACCTGCAGAGAATAACCAATAAAGATGCACTTCTCTACTTTTGGATCCAACTTGGATCTCAACTCATCTGGAACATGAACATAGGCAATGCAACCAAAAACTTTCAAATGAGAAATATCTGGTTTCCTACCAATATATCTCTCCTCTAGTGTCATGCCATGTATTGCTACAGTGGGAGTCCTGTTCATTATGTAGACTGTTGTAGCAACTGCTTCAACCCAATAATAATCTGGCAGGTCTTTTTCATTGAGCATGGCACGAGATACCTCTCCAATATGCCTGTTTTTCCTTTCTGTAAGTCCATTTTGCTGTGGGGTATGACTGCTTGAATATTGCTGCTTTATGCCATGCTCCTGCAGGAAACTTGCAAACTCATGTGAGAGGTACTCTCCCCCTCCATCTGACCTTAGGCATTTTATTTGCAGGCCTGTTTCTTTTTCAACTATAGCTTTAAAAGCTTTGAAATGCCCAAACACTTCACTTTTATTTTTCATAAAATACACCCAAACTTTTCTATTGTAGTCATCAATAAAAGTGACAAAATAATGACAGCCTCCAATAGATGCAGCTTTAGGAGTCCACACATCAAAGTGGATTAATTCCAATGGTCTCTTACTCTCTTGAACATGTCTAGGAAATGGTTTCCTTGCCCGTTTTCCAAATTGACAGGCTTCACATAGCTGCAACCTTGAACTTAGGCAATCTTGCAACAATATTTTGTGCTTGCATTAATTTAAGTCGCTGTACATTAACATGACCAATGCATTTATGCCAGATATCAATATCTGCAACTACACCGGTCCCATGTGCAAACATTGCTGCACTAAATTCAGGCATGTCCACATCCAACGTAAACATCCTTCCCTTCTTCTTCCCTTTTGCTATCAAGCGACCTTTATTTTTTATATCCTCAACAAAGCATCCATGAGGATTAAATCTAACCTACAAGCCCTTCTCAACCATTTGACCAACAGAAACCAGGTTCTTGGTGATATTGGAGACATGAAATACATTAGGCAGGTATTTCTTTTTTCCATCCTGCATAGACAAAAGAATTTTACCAATCTACATAATAGGATGTGGAGTATCATCCCCAGTCTCCACAAAATGAGTCAACATACCACACATCATTGCTTTCTTCTACACTTGTCACAGTATTGGTCATGTGCTGCACCATAAACAGATGCTCATTTCTATCATCACACCTTTTCTACTAGAGGATGCATAATTGCCTTGCTGCAGTTTTCCAGTCATGATGCCATTCTGCTTTTTATAGCAATCTTTAACCATATGACCCATTTTGCCACAGTAGTAGCATTCAACATTGTTGTTTCCATTTTGGCCTCTCTGCCATCCACCACGACCTCTTTGGCTCCCCCTACCTCTAAAGTTACCAGGTCCTCCTCCATAGGACTGGTTTTTTTGAATTTGTTGCATATTCTGATTTCTGCCACGGCCTCCAAATCGGCCTGCTCTACCTCCTCTACCTCTTCCAGCATTTGAGTAGAAGAGAGATTCTTTTGAAGTTCCTCCTGAAGAAGATGCACCACCATTTCTCCACTCTTCAAAAATTAGAAGAGAAATCAACTCCTCAAAATCAGGAAAATTCTCACGGATGGCAATGGATGTTCGAAATTGTGCATAATCCTTTCCTAGACCATTCAAGTTCACAGAAACTAAATCATCATCTTCCACTGGCGACCCAATAGAAGCAAGTGCATCTACAATCTTATTCACCTTCATGTGGTAGTCATTGATGCTCATATTTTCTCTCTGCACATTATGCAACTCCTGCTTGAGCTACATTTTCCTGGCTTGCATATTTGTGCTATACATTTTTGTCAAAGTATCCCACGCCTCCTTCGACGTGCTTGCATCACGTGCTTGCATCCTGAAGAAGACAAAATCATTTGCCAGTAGATAGTGCCGAAATTTCTTAACACTATACACCATTGCTAGGGCTTCTCTTTCTATGGTGGTATAGTTGATCTCTGCATCATTGTCGACTAGCGAAGTAGAATGGGTAGTATTTCTTATGTTCACCAGGTTGACAAAGCACACTCCCAATTGCATACTTGGATCCATCAGTGTGAACATGAAAATCAATATCCCAACTAGGAGATATAAGGATGGGTGCTGTGATTAGGTGCCACTTTAAAAGCTCAAAGGCTTGGTTGCACTCTTCTGTCCATAAGAATTCCACTAATAATTTGTAAAGTGGTCTAGCTCTATCATGGCATACCACAATATAAATCTTCTATAATAGCCGGCATGTCCCATAAAGACCTGTACACCTTTGGAATTTGTAGGAGGAGGCAATTCCATGATGATTTTGATTTTGTCCATGTCAGTTTTGCAATCCCATGTTGAGAAATGATGTGTCCCAAAACAACTCCATGGGTGACCATGAACTTGCATTTTGTTGGATTTAGGGAGATGCCATACTCCCTGCATTTGATTAGTACTGCTTCAAGGCATTTGAAGTGGTCTTTTTTGTTTGAATGGATGCACAAATCATCTAAGAACACTTGTAAAAACTTATTCAGAAATGACTTGAAAGCTATGAACGTGACTCGTTGGAATGTGGCTGAGGCATTACAAAGGCCGAATGGCATGACTCTATATGCAAAAATACCACATTTTGTGGCAAATGATGTTTCTGATTGGTCTTTAGGAGCAATTTGCACTTGGTTATAGCCACTGAAGCCATCCAAGAAGCTATATGTTTCGGAACCTGCCACCTTTTCCAACACTATTTCTGTTAATGGTAGGGGATAGTGATCCCTAATTGTGGCGGCATTCACATTCTTGAAGTTTATGCATATTCTGAGCTTCTTATTGCGTTTAGGCACAATGACAATGGGTGAAACCCAATCAATGTGCTCTATCTCGTAGATGAATCCAACATCTAGGAGTTTTTTCAACTCGTCATAAACCATGGTGACATACTTAGGATTTGTGCAATAAGGTCCACATACCTTAGGGTGGGCACCTTCCCTTATAGGTATCATGTGTACTACCATGTCTGGTAAAATTCCTTTCATCTCTTTGTATGACCATGCTAGGCAGTCACGGTATTCCATTAAGAGTGCTTTGAGTTTGGTTTCATCTTCCTGTCGAAGCTATTTCCCAATGAAAATCAGCTTTTCTTCTTCCCCTTCAAGAGGTGGTGGTTTTGATTTTGAGGGAGATGGCTTTGCAAGATACAATTCGACAATCCTTGTTTAGACTCGTTCGAATTCATTGAAGTGTGCGGCCTTGGCTTTTTTGCGATTTTCTTCTTTAGCTTTCTTGCGGGATCTTCTGTTGTTATTCAACTTTGGAGGTTCAATTTTTGGAAGCTTGACTAGGGCATGTAGAATGGCTAAATCATTGTCATAGACTTGATCTTCAATTTCAGCATTTTCAGCCTAAGTTTCAAGGTCCCAAGGAAAATCTGAGTCATCATTGGTATGGGTACCTTCTTCAGGTTCATTATCCCACTCGAGGTCAGCCATAAAGAATGGCATCTCTAGATCGATTGGTCCTTCATGTGTGAGTGGAGGATCTACCTGTAGCACCTTAGCATCTATCTGTGAGAAGATGGGGTCTAATGAATGGCAGTTTTCGGTGGTTGCCAATGTTTGTATCTAGTTATTGACATTGCTTTGTGAATCACCCGCTATGGCATGCTGTTACAGGGGAGCTTATTTGCTTGGGATCGTCATTGAAGATGTGTCATCCAATGCTCTAGGCACAATTGGTTTTATAGCTCCTGTCCCCACATTCACCCTGACTGCAGTGTCACAATTCTGGATTGTCAGTCTATTAGTTCCCCAGTCATTAGAGGACTGATGCTTCCCGTAACCAAGGATGTCTCAGTAAGATTTGATAGGATTTTTTGGGAAGATTCAAGATTATGAATTGAAGGGAAAAGCGGACTCCTGCGACCTTTGTGGACATGCCATTTACTATTCCCAAGGGTTTAGCCTGTGAATCATCAACAAGGCGTATGTTGAAATTAGCCTTTTGCATTGGTAGGAGACCCCATTCATCATAGAGCTCCTTTGATAGGACATTTACACCTACTCTACCATCCACTATGGCTTGGATCCTCTTCCTTCTCTTCTTTTTCCCTCTTCTTTTTCCCCTCTTTCAATCTCTTTTCCCCTCTTCTTTTCCCCCGTCTTTCAATCTCTTTTTCCCTCCTTTCCTTCTCTTCTTTTTTTCCTCTTTCAATCTCTTTTCCCCTCTTTCAATCTCTTTTTCCCTCCTTTCCTTCTCCTTCTCCTTCAATCTCTTTCCCCCTCTTCCAATCTCTTTTCCTTTCCCTCTTCTTCTCTCTTTCTGCCCCTCTTTCCCCTCTTCCAATCTCTTTTCCTTTCCCTCTTCTTCTCTCTTTCCCTCCCTCTTTCCCCTCTTTCCCCTCTTTCAATCTCTTTTCCTTTCCCTCTTCTTCCTCTTTTCCTCCCTCTTTTCCCCCTTCTTTCCCCTCTTTCATGCTCATGCATAAGCATAAGCATAAGCATAAGCATGAGCATATGTCTCCTTCTCTTATGCTCATGCATAAGCATAATCATGAGCATATGTCTCCTTCTCTTATGCTTATGCTTATGCTTATGCTTATGCATGAGCATATGTCTCCTCTTATGCATAAGCATAAGCATAAGAGAAGGAGACATATACTCATGCTTATGCTTATGCATGAGCATAAGAGAAGGAGACATATGCTCATGCATAAGCATGAGCATATGTCTCCTTCTCCTTCTCCTCTTTTCCTCTTTCCCCTCTTTGAATCTCTTTCCCACTTTTCCTCCCTCTTTTCCCTCCTCTTTCCCCTCTTTCATGCTCATGCTCTTATGCTCATGCATAAGCATAAGCATAAGCATGAGCATATGTCTCCTTCTCTTATGCTCATGCATAAGCATAAGCATGAGCATATGTCTACTCTTATGCATAAGCATATGTCTCCTTATGCTTATGCTCATGCATAAGCATAAGCATGAGCATATGTCTTTTTCTCTTATGCATAAGCATAAGAGAAAAAGACATATGCTCATGCTTATGCTTATGCATGAGCATAAGAGAAGGAGACATTATGCTCATGAGCACTGATGTCTCCTTCTCCTTCTCCTTCTCCTTCTCCTCTTTCCCCTCTTTGAATCTCTTTCCCTCTTTTCCTCCCTCTTTTCCCCCCTCTTTCCCCTCTTTCATGCTCATGCTCTTATGCTCATGCATAAGCATAAGCATAAGCATGAGCATATGTATCCTTCTCTTATGCTCATGCATAAGCATAAGCATGAGCATATGTCTCATTCTCTTATGCTTATGCTTTTGCTTATGCATGAGCATGTATCTCCTCTTATGCATAAGCATAAGCATAAGCATATGTCTCCTTCTCTTATGCTCATGCATAAGCATAAGCATGAGCATATGTCTCCTTCTCTTATGCTTATGCTTATGCTTATGCATGAGCATATGTCTCCTCTTATGCATAAGAGAAGGAGACATATGCTCATGCTTATGCTTATGCATGAGCATAAGAGAAGGAGACATACACTCATGCATGAGCATATGTCTCCTTCTCCTTCTCCTTCTCCTTCTCCTCTTTTCCTCTTTCCCCTCTTTGAGTCTCTTTTCCTCTTTTCCTCCCTCTTTCCCCCCCTCTTTCCCCTCTTTCATGCTCATGCTCTTTTGCTCATGCATAAGAAGCATAAGCATATGTCTCCTTCTCTTATGCTCATGCATAAGCACAAGCATGAGCATATGTCTCCTTCTCTTATGCATATGAGCATATGTCTCCTTCTCTTATGCTTATGCTTATGCATGAGCATATGTCTCCTCTTATGCATAATAGAAGGAGACATATGCTCATGCTTGTGCTTATGCATGAGCATAAGAGAAGGAGACATAAGCATGAGCATATGTCTCCTTCTCCTTCTCCTTCTCCTTCTCCTCTTTTCCTCTTTCCCCTTTGAATCTCTTTTCCTCTTTTCCTCCCTCTTTTCTTTCCCCTCTTTCATGCTCATGCTCTTATGCTCATGCATAAGAATAAGCACAAGCATAAGTATATGTCTCCTTCTCTTATGCTCAATGTGCATAAGCATAAGCATGAGCATATGTCTCCTTCTCTTATGCTTATGCTTATGCTTATGCATGAGCATATGTCTCCCTCTTTCAATCTCTTTTTCACTTTCCCTCCATCTTTTCCCTCTTTCAATCTCCTCTTTTCCTTCTCTCTTCCCCCCCTTTCCTCTCTCTTTCCCCCCCTCTTTTCCCTCTTTTCTTTCTCTCATGAGCATGTCTCATTTTTTCCTTTCGATCATAAGCATATATATTTGCCTATGCCTATGCTTATGCCTATGCTTATGTTTGTTTTTTATTTTTTGTTTTCGTGTTTGTGTCTATGTTAGACATGAGATCACGTCGCACGTCTGATGAGTACGGACAGCCTCGCAGGAGGAGACATCACAATCTCTATGCTCTAGAGGACTTTGATTCCTCTTAGGTGACACCTGAGGGGACTACCCCTGTGACTACCCTTGGTCCGAGTCCTCTCGGACGTAGCACTGTGACTACCCGTAGTCCGACTCCTCTCAGACCGAGCACTGTGACTACCCCTGGTTCGATTCCTCTCGAACGTAGCACTGTGACTACCCCTCTGGGAACTCCTTTGCTAGCAGCACATGGATTTGTCAGGAGTCCCGACGAGTTTGTAGCACAGATGACCGGTAGTGAGATTCTTCTCTCTGCTATCTCAGAGGACCTCATCAATTCCCTCTCCTACACCAATGGCTAGACCTACTGCCCAGCCATCCCCTCGTGCCCCTTTGACCGAGGGGTCATCACTTGCGCGTGCCTATCGCAAGGGAAGGAAGAGTAGGAGGGGCTGCTTATGTTGTGCTGACTCGAGAGACGTAGACGAGTCAGCACACTCACATCCCTACAGGTCTCCACTTGGTCCCGAGACACAGTATCCGTCAGGTCCCTTGCCCTCTCCTACTCCCACTGCTACTCCTTGCACCGGAAGTGCTCGCATAGCTTCCACTCCTTCTGACTCTGCCACTACCATCAGTCCTCCTTACCCAGTCGAGGACCTCTCCTATCAAATCACGGCTGCGGGAGAGATAATAGAAGATAGAAAGGGCAAAGCAGTGATGGCCACCATGAGGCGGTTAATGAGCCATCACTTCAAGAGCGGCATTGCTACCAATTGATGATATCAAGATGACCAAAAGAAGTAGGCGGTCATCAATGAATTAAAACAAAAATACTCTAACCTGCCAAATTGGGAGTTTAATGAGAATTATATGTGAGAGCGCATGGGTTTGGTCTTGAAGCATCGTAGATCAACCTTGCATACTTCCATCGCAAAGGGGATGGCTGAACCTAGCTGGGCAGACAAAGCTGATTGGAAGTTCTTCAAGAAGCATAATAGGGACCATCCCGAAATGTTTGAGGGTCAGAGGAGGGCTGCAAGGAGACAGCTGGACACCGTAGGTACTTCGCACTTTGGTGCAGGCAGACGGTTGGCATTTGAGGCAACCGTGGTAAGTCTACTTCTTCTCATTTAATGTATTGTTCTATTTGTTTTACTACATATTACATGCACTTTATCTAGCTCTCGTAAATTGGATCCACAGCAAGCTACGATGGGTCATCTTTCTACAGTTGCAGAGACGCGACGTGCGTTTCGCATAGGAACAAAGCCGTGGTTTATTGAGCAAGAGGCAATGGGAGCGACGGTCGATTGGGCTGAGGTGGCTGCTTGCACGGTATAAGTATACTCCTACTTGTAATCTCACTTTTTAAATTGTTTTATTCTTTAAGTTCCAATCTAATTTTCAATTTATATGGTTCACTCTTAGGGTCAAAGCTCAAGCGTCCCATCACCGGAGGCGAGTGATCACCAGGGCCAAGGATCATACGCACGTGACGAGGGTCAGGGAGAAGGCATAGCTCATGAGGACCAAGGATCAGGCCAATAAGATGAGGACGAGGACGAGGATGAGGACGACGAGGACAATTCAAATGAGTAGTAGTAGTAGTAGCAGTTTGCATATACTTCACCATGTATGTCATTTTGTATATCGGCTTGTTTGAGCGATTTTGTATCACCCTTTTCGAAAGGGTAATTTTGTAACAAACAATGTTGTATATGTTCGACATGTATATGCTTTTGTTGCTCAATCATTTATTTGAGCGATTTTGTATCATCCTTTTCGCAAAGGAAATTTCATAATAAAAAACTTTTTTTTGTAATTACCATTAGTGGGGCTAAACAGGGCCATAGCAAGCCCTGTTTTGCCCCACTAATGTTTTTTTTTTTGGCTATGGCCCTGTTTAGCCCCACCAATGCTTTTGTTTTAGTTCTGTCAATCGTTGCTATATAGCGACGTTTACTAATGTCGCTATATAGCGACGATTATCAGTGTCGCTATATAGCGACGTTTATCAATGTCGCTATATAGCGATGCTTTATAGCGACTGTTCTTTTTCGATGCTTTTAACGACTTTAATAACGACGTTTGCGCCCGTTAAAAAAAAACTTTAATGTAAAAAAGATCGGTATTTTCGTCAAAAAAGGGCCTATGCCTTGTAGTGCTTGGAGGGCATTCATAGAGCCACATTTGTACAAGGGGGAGATGAAGCATTAATAGGGCACACAAATCCGCACTATTTCTGATTTAACATGCATAATGATATTCCAGTGATGCAATGGAAGGACTACTTAGTGGATGGAGATCATTTATGGAGTGAGCCATATGCTTTATTACAGATAATAACTCCATTGGAGAAAACTAGAGTTGTTCTTGCAAAGAACAAAGCACTTGATGTAGATGAAATAAAAGGCTTGGATTCCTTTATTAAACATCTTCAAAGTATGATGCAAAAATATCCTGAGCATGCAATAAAGAATGGGGACATAATCAAGTCAGTTGAGGCACTTGTCAAATCTTTACAAAAACAAGAAAATTTAATGAGCATTGAATTCTCTGAATCTTTTTGAATAAAAGAAGCTATGGCACCAAGATCCACATTGGTGGATACAAATACGGCAATAGATGAGGAAGAAGCTTAGCAATGCCTTTTACCTTGGAAATATTGTGGTAGGAAGGGGGATAAACCCTTACTAGAGTTTGTACCCTATGATGAGATTGAAGAGTGTATGTTTGTTGTAGTTTGGGCATCTGATGCAGATTCAGAGTTGGATGAACAAGGTGGCCCAATTTGGGTTGCAAAGGTTGCTCATATAGCAAGGGATTAGAAGGGAATTCCTATAACATTCAGAGCTTTATGGAATGAACCAAAGCCTTTGCAAAGTCTCCAAAAAAAATACACAGTAAAACAACTATATGAGGGTTACTTGCAAAAGAAAGGTGAATGGATTCCAAATAAAGAGGGCTCGATAGAGGTGAAAGTGAGTAGCATTATTCATTGTTGGAAATCAAGGACTCAAAGTTACAAAAAGAAGCATGGCTATGATGGTGAAAAATGCATCACAATTCCTGATCCTAGCCTTGCACATATTAAACATAATTTGTCTAGGCTTAACCTATCAAGTAAAAATGCAATACAAAATCGGATGACTGTGAACGAGATTCGGAAGCATAGGATAATATATTGTATGCCTTGTTCCTAGAAAATGGTATATCTATACAAATGGTATTCAGTGAAATGGTGTATCTATACACCCCCTATATATTGAATTTGGCAAACTCTCTTCCATAGAATCAAATGGTGTATCTATACATTCCCTACATATTTAATTCAACCATTGACTCTTTCCATATACTGCATATTGAGTGGATGTGCACAACATTTTAAGCTTTATTAGACCATATTTTTCAGGGGGTGATCCTTTTTTTTTGCAAATTTACCCATGATGTATCAAGTAGAGGTCACCACTTACAACCTTGGGGATTTTTTAGGTTTATTATGTGGAACTTACACATCTAGTGTTCCCAAAATACCCAATTTATCAGTCTACTAAGTGATATTGAACCGCTAGGTGACCAGTTCAGAAAAGAAGTCCAAACAAAGCAAGAAAGCCCAAAATTTTTTAATAGAGTATTATTCATTTATGAGATAAAACATAGGAGTAGGTGTCCCCCATCATCATATTTTTTATAAAGAATGGTGAGATGTGAGTATGTGTCAATCTGAAAAAGGGGAATGCTCTGACTTAAAAAGACCATTATCTATGCTATCATTTATAGATCATGTGCTAGAAAGAGTTGTAGGAAAGGAGGCTTATAGTTTCTTGAATGGATTCTTTGAATACAATCAAGTATCCATAGCACTAGGATCAGCATAAAACAACATTTGCCATAGAATGGGGAGTATATGCTCCCTAGGTGATGCTTTTTGGGCTCACCAATGCTCCCACAACATTCCAACAATTAATGATCAAAGAGTACTTGAGGGATTTCTTAGAGATGTTTTTAAACAACCTGTGTGTACATTCCACATGGGATGATCACTTAAATATCTTAGACTTGTTTTTGAGTAGTTTCACCTCTACATGATCCCCCTCAACCCTCTCAATTGTAAATTTTGGGTCAAACATGAGATTATATTAGCCCATGTTGTATCCAAGAATGGAATCTCCACAAATTTCAACAAAATCAAGCTCAACTTGGAGCTACCATGCCCTACTAATGCAGATGGAGTGCAAAAGGTTTACTAGGCATATGAGATACTACCATAGATTTATTTATAACTATGCTGAGGTTGCTCATCCCTTACATAGGCTGTGATCATATTCCACTCGACAAAGGCTTGCCAAACGTTGTACAAAACCATTAAACTTGTTATGTCTTCTGCCTCAATATTGTAAGCACCAAAATGGTATTTAATATTCCATGTTCATATAAATGCCTCAAGTTCGCAACAAGAGGATGTGTGTTGGTGCAACTGGGCGAGTATAATTTAAACTATCCGATACATTCTACTAGTCGCCAGCTTAATGATGGAGAGATGAATTACACAACAACGAAGAGGGAACGCCTTTAGATGGTTTTAGGTTGTAACAAAGTTTCATCACTACTTGTTAGCAAACAAGGTTGTGTTTTTTGTGGACCACCAAGCCCTCCTATGTTTAGTAAATAAACCTACATAACCAGACGCATCATGCTTATTCTTTGAGTTCAATTTCACTATAGTGTACAAAAGCAATGCACCCATTCTATTGTTGATCATGTGCCCCATATTCAAAATGGAGAACCTGCAATGGGGTTGTATGGAAATCTCCAAGATGCCCCGTTATTCATTGTGGACCTAGTACCAGAATGGGTTCACAATATTAGACACTTTTTGGCCAAAAGGTTCCCTAGACAAGGCCCTTAATACTAACAGGGCCTAAAAACTCATCAAGGACATAGCACCATACCAATTGATAGCCAGCCAACTCTACCAAATGGGTAAGGACGGTGTGATGCACCCCTACATCCACAAAAATGAGTTCACATAGGTGTTGAAAGAAGCTCATTCGGGCATCACAAGAGGGAATTTTGCATGAGATCTCACAGCCCACAAGGTGCCACAAGTAGGTTTATGGTGGCCCACACTCTTTTTGGATACAGCTGAATCCTTAACACTAGTTTGGTAGAAGGACATAAAAATGTCCTCGGACACTTTTATGTCTTGTTAAATTAGCCACTTCCTAGAATTATTTTCCATAATAGATTATATGGTGAGTAAACTTGGAATTATTATGAATTGGAACTTGCACCTATTACTTTGAGTTCTACCTAAAGTTTTAAGGTCAACCTGACATCGATATTTCAAGCTGTTTTCTCAAGTTTTAGATCAAATGGCCATACTTCTTACTTAGAATGATTTTTTAAAGAGTTTGTAAGTCCTAGAGTCTAGGATACTATAATACATATGTTTATATTTCCTATGTACCCTGTAGGTGTTCGAAAAGAGACAATGTCCACCTTGACCACTACCTCCTCTCTCTTGGAGAGGATCCATGTTGCTTTCGGGGGGATAACTTTTCTTGAAGCATGCATGACGAAAGAGAATATAATCATTACGGCAAGCATGGATGGTATCATAATCCATACCCATCGTTGTTAGCATCTTCTTTGCTTCATCTCTTGACGTGGGCATGGTATTTGGTGTAGGCAACATCTTCTGGAGCAACCTCATTAAGGCCGAGACACTTGTATCAGACCACCCATACTTTGCTTGCAGATTCAAGATTGAGAGACAAGCCCGTAGTTTCGACATCCTAGTACCCTCGTACAACTGTGTTGATTGCAACTCTCGCATACCGACCTCAAACGTGGACATCACGTGTACATGTGATGTAGTGCCCCTAAAAATAGAATCCATCACGTCCACCATACCCTCGTCATCATCTGGCACATCTGAGAGACTATAGTCTTGCTCAAAGTATGAAGGTATATGCACACCCTCGCCACCCTCCTCATCTTGTCTCAAGATTTTGTGTAAATATAAGATCTTGTCTCAAGGTTTCATGTCATAATGGTATGCAATATTAATCACGAACTCAAATAGCATTGACTTACTGATGATCCATCACCACGTGCAACACCAACGGTGGGTACTGGTTCTGGCTCCTCCCCATACATCTGCAAGTGGTGCATGACAATACGACGTTGATGTCGTACTTCTCACTTGCAATGAGTGCAATGACAATACAACCTCTCCGTAAGCCACTCTGCACTCTCGAGCATTGACACATCATTTGACGAGCTTCCACTCGTCCCTTCCATGTGCACACCTCCAAAATCACAACATGAGCTGTAAGGAAATCTATTAAGATCCAAAAAATAGCCACCCATGAGCTCCTTTCCTCTCTTCTAACAATAAGTGCCTTGAACCATCGCTATATAGCGATGCTTTGTCCTGTTCTGTCACTATATAGCGATGCTTTTAGGATATGAACATCACTATATAGAGACTAACCAATGTCGCTATATAGCGATGCTGGGGGACTAAAACCCGAAACCTCGCACAACGCCGTCTTTCACATCTCTATTGCGAGAAAAGCAAAAATCTCTCCTAATACCTTATATTCGATGACCTCGCTTTCCTACTATCTCCACACCATTTCTACTGTTACCACACAACACAAACTCAATTTTGCACACTCTTTGCACATCCACTCTCCTCTGCTTCCTTTGACCTACTCCTCAAATGTAAAAATATCCAAGCCTACCCTATTATCACCATGGCTATTTCCCATGAGGACATCTTTCTCCAAGATGATGCTCATATTTTGGCCCTTCAATACCACCCCACAGTATATAACTTTATGGAGTGAATTCTATTCAAGATTCCTTCATCTTCTCTAATGACACTCCTTCACTTGAACTTTTGAAATGTAATGAATTACTAGACATGCCTTGCAACCCACAAACCTTGGCCACAAGCTAGGATGGATGCAACTGTATGGCGGTAATGATGCTGAGTTCATTTTTCAGCAACTTATTGTACATGAACCCAACATTATCACCCCACAGGCAAACTTCCCTTGCATAATAATATCCATGAGACCGTACAAAATATGATTCAAGTGGGCATTAGCCTACTTGATGATTCTCATGTAGCATACCCCAAGGGTCTACAAGAAGTAGATGTTGATTTTGCATGGGCCAAATTTGATTTCACTTGTCCCCTTCCTCCTCCATCTAATCCCAACACTACACCTTACCCAGATCCCACTTCCACTATTACCTCCACCACCAACCCTTCTCAGCCATCCACTTCACAACACACTACCTCACTGCACAACACAACCACCTACACTCACAACATAATGTAACAATAGTCTTTCACCCACGGAGTGTCCAAAAGATATGGGCACTACCTCCTGCTATAAAATCCTCAAGGCCATACTCTTCTCACACATCAAGGTTCTATACGAGGAGGAAGATTATAGAGAAATCAGCAAGTACTAGCATGAGGAAGAGAAACGGTTGCCATAGGATCCCTCGCTAGACCACAATGCATGGTATCAGGCCATCACATAATTCTATGTGATCGATGATGTTTCTGATGTCAAGAGGTGGAGCCATAGGGATATAATGGACGTACGTGACCTTACAGAGTTGCTACAAAAGAGTTTTTGGAAATGGTGGTGAGAAATCCAAGGGTAACCAAAGGCAGCTAAAAATGCCCAGATCCTAGTTAGGTGCCTACAGCAGATGTAGACAAGGCTCTAGCCTTAGTGGAAGATATCGTTTCTAAAGCACAGGGCTTTTTGGGAAACCTATTGTTCAGTAAGTGATGTTGACCCTACCTATATCCCTTTGCGACGATGCTGCCCATGGAAAGATTTGAAACCATGAAGGCCTTTGATCCAAACATTGCCTATAATTGTCCAAGGCTTGGTTTACTGATAGTGGGTACCTTCTATGCACTACCGGCACAAATACCGAAGTTTAATACAACTTTTGCCACTAGTTAGGGTGCACCTCCACCCGAGAGGAATTGAAGGAATACTGCCTCTACAACTCGTGCTGAGACTCGCTCCATCCCAAGCCATTTCTGTTGATACAGCTTGCTAGAGCCACCATTTCAAAAATGGTTTAAGGTGCACTTAGGCGACCCTATGGGCTACCTGTTGGTGAGTTTTGAGGGAAAATGGTCTAGGGAATGAGGAGAAACTACAGAAAAACCAGTCGGGTTTTTCAAGAAGACATGGTTTTTGGAGGTGGAGAAGATGCTCTTGCCCTTCAAGGTGTGAAGCTTCATTTGGTTTGAGACTTGCACTGAGTCTTCTACTTCCAAGTTTCTTTGAGCAGAGGACACATGATGTTTTGCTTGAGCGCCTTGATAGATTTTATGTTGGGGACTGGGGATTGAATAGGGGAGGCTCCATTGGCATTATAGCAGGTACCATGATGTTAGATCACTCTAGTTTCTCGGAGAGGTGGATTAGAGGGGTCTTAGCTCTTTATGCAAGGAGCTCTAGTCAAGTAATTCTTGGGATACACATGGGAGAGGCGTTTTCTCTTTCTCGCTTCGTTTGTAGGATTGCCCCTAGCCCCCTTCCTCTTCCTTCCGTGGTGGAGGCACTCAGTTTGTAGATGATGCAGCTATATATGTGGAGGGATCAGCAACGAGCCTTGAGGCAGTGTGGGGGACCCTAGCTATCTATTGCAAGGCCTCCGATGCCCGCATCAACTGGACCAAATCTATTGGCTTCTTCACGGGCAGAGAGGAGCTTCAAGAGGTCCGAGCTTGGGGGGCTACTTTCGGCTTTCGTTTGATCCGGCGAGGGTAGACAACGAGATATCTTGGCTGCTAGGTGGGGCATCGATATCACAACAGAGCAGCAGATTGCTCCGATTAGAGTGTTAGGTGCAAGCTTTTCTAGAAGCATGCATCGTTGAGAGCCGAGTACGCCAGACTCTTGATGGACGCTTTTGTTCCGAAAGCACCAGCCAAACCGATCAGGCCGAAGTTTTTCCGTATGCTTCCCAGAGCATTGCACAGACCCTCAGCGGACACTGTCCTGAACTGTTGTGGAAGGAGAAAAAGGCCCAATAACTTAGGACTTGCTAGCGGTTTGAGTCCCCCGCCTCGGCCGCTCAGTGCAACAGGCTGAGCCTGCTGCTTGCTCACCTCAACACCGCCGTCGTGGCTCACATTCTTGTTCTGATGCTCCATTGCTTTGAACGTGATGAAGTGCCGACAAGACCTTTCTTACTCTTGTTTGTAGTCTGCAAGGATCAAGCAGCACTTAAAGCTTGACTAAAGAGCCATTTTGATTCTTGCAAGAAGTGAATTGTTCTGCAAAGGCAGGAAGCATGACCAAACCGGCTCCGGAATCCGGATGCAAGGATTAAGGAATTTGGATGCTACAGAACGCTACTTCAAGCCTGCGATTTGCAATTTGCAAATCCTATCCTTCAAGGGCCGCCTTTCAGCAAGCGGTCACAGATCCGTGGATTTTGCGCCAATCACAGCACAAAATCACGCTTTTGCGTCAATCCGTATTAAATAACTGCTTTGTTCCATGAAGAGTGGGCACGCCGAAACAAACAAATGGAGCATGACCAAAGTCACCAAACGGGTTGCAGCGTTGCAACTTGCAAATACAAACGAGCAATTAACGATTTTCAATGCTGCTCTAGCTACACCAAAACGGACAGAGCTGTGCACGGTAAGATCCGCCGAGAATCTGCCGGTAATAGGATAGTCTAGAGACTCTATACTATTATAATTTCGACCCCATTCTCGAGCTTCTACCTTGAATTATTGGATATCGCAACCTTATGCTGAACGCCTGAAAGGAGTTAGGACGCCATATTAATATATTAGCGCCTCGGAAACGGCTATTCTGACCACTCGACGTCTACGAAATACTTCCATGCAAGTTGCAACGTCTGTGGCCAATACCTGCTTTCAGAATTCAGACAGACCTTAAGCGAAGCAGCCATCATTTTAGAGGGCCTCCCCAGGTGAGCCAGTGGCTCTAGGGGAGCCCTAGTGGCAGGATATATTTGCAGCCCCATGGAGCTGGAGAGCTGGCTCAGCAGGGCTCCCTGACAGCCTGGCAGTCCAATGCCAGCCCAGAGAGCTTGAAAACTCAGATTCCAGCCCAGCATTGGACTCCTGGGAGGAAAGATCCTCTCCCATTGGTGGAAAGTGCAGGCTCTGAAGCCACTAGAGGATGTAGATAATATTTAAATGTAGCTTTCTTCTACACGCGGGGATGCGAAATTGATCGCAGAGCCCCTGCTATCTTAGCAGCCCCCCAGCGTCTGCAGCTACGTGGGGAGCTGCTCTTAGATCTGTAGATGTGGGGAGTCTAGAGAGGACTCAATCTACCTACCACTCTGCGTCAGCCTGTAGGCTGTAGTCTCACCTTCACAATGACAATGACATCAGTGCTCTCGAAAATAAGGTGAATTACATTCAAAAGACCTGCCCTACATCTTTTTCTCTCTTAAGGAGAGCTTTGGGGGAGGACGATTGGATAAATATTCACCATAGATTGGATTTGGTAAATATCCACCATTGGATTAAAAGATTAAAATATTTATTCAATTCAAACGTGGAAGTTGCATGCAATTCCAAAGTCGTTACGTTCAACCATTCGCAGAGTCCTTACATGCAACCATTTGGGTTGCATTCGGGTTGCATCACGAGTGGTCGATCAACCTGGACGATTGCAGGATTGATTCGAAACTCTTCTTTGGTCCAAGCCGACAATCACGACTCGCTACTCAAAAATTAAAATCAACGAGGATTAGCCTCTTGACAAGTAAGCCTTTTGAATTCGCTTTCTGTGGATCGAATTAAGTACCATACACTCGGCTTTGCATTGCTCATGGGGTTTTCATCGAATCAGCCCTCTCTATATCTGCATGATCCGCATCTATTGATCGGCCATTCAGAATTTGAGGCAATCCGGAATGGTGTCGACTTTTCGTTCCTTCGTCTAGTGGGGGAGTGCAATGATCATCTAAACTGCTCATACTATCTCTGTCTGAGTTCGATGACAGATTGTTCCTTTCACTAGTGTCCATATCTGCAACAATTTTCCGTTTTTCCTATATTGAACTTTTTGAGATGACTCGAACGATTGGAGCGGTGCGATTCACCAAGCTCTGGGAGGCGTCAAGGGGGTTGATGAGCAGCTTAGTGATAGAATGTGAGGGATGCAAGATGGCCCTAACAAGAGGATCGCACTCACAGAGGGTTGTCAAGGAAGGGTACAGGAACCTCTTGGAGGCCATTAGAAACACAGTGATGATTCGTCCTCCCTTTGTCTCTCCTTCGCTCTAACTCTTGGAGATATGTCTCACTCGTTGATGTTAAGCATTGTGTAAATAAGTGACGGATGGGAATAATAAATGTAGTTTGTACTAGAAATATTGTTTTCATTGGAATGGTTTGTCCATATGTGATCAATTGTGGATCCTTTTTTAGTTGTTGGATGATTGATTAGGTGTTGGAATTTGTTTTTTCTCATGAATTTTAGAAGTTGAGTTGCACTAGTGTTTGATTGATTGTTTTGAATATTGAAGTCACCTATGATGGTTATTGGTATATCATGAGGGATCTCGTTGAGTAGTATATCCAAGAGAGTAATAAGAGTCGATTGTGGTGAAGATGGGGATTTGTACACGTTAATGATTTACATGTGTGAAAGCTCGTTGGTTGTGAATATTGTGAGCAAGCATTCACATTTTGTTTTTGTTATGTATTGTTTCTTGACCAAGGTTACATTTTTCTTGTAACATGTTGCAATTCCAATGCCTGTGTTATGTTGCAAACATGTGAAGTTAGGCAAGGACACTACTACACATGGGCCCTATTCTGACGCTTTTAAAGCACTAACGTTTAGCACGTGTAGGGCACTAATCGTCCTCGATAATTAAAACGGGATTAGTTAAGTGTCACTATATAGCGACTTTAGACAAGTATCACTATATAGTGACCTTTAAAGAGAGTTGCTATATAGCGACACTTACTAGACTTGTGAATGGTCGTTATATAGTGACATTGAAACAGTTTTCTATAGCGACGTTTTACAGAGAGTGTTTTTTCCCATACCAACCTTTAAAGATAGTTTTTCCCAATGACAATTTTTTTTTCCTTTTGATACATGTTTGATCCTTTGAGAAAATAATTGAAGTACAAGAGCATGTACATCAAGTTTGAATCTCATATATTCATGTCCAAGTTTGAGATGAAAAAAATCAATAAAAAGCATTTACATCAATGGCTTCATCATGAGCCAAGTCTAATGCACCAAACAAGGCTATCTCCAACTCTATACCGAGTTGATCTCCTATATCATCATCGTACTCTAGCATCATACGTTCACCTAAGACTTGATCATCTTCTTCAATAAAGTGTGGTGATTCTTGATGATTGTTATCTTCTTTCTCAATATCGTGATCTCCATCTTCCTCCCATATGATGTCATAATGCGCATCTTTCTCTTGGCTCATATTGTGATCGTCATCTTCTTTGCTAAAGAAGATCCATTTGGATCAATTGGATCCGGCATTGGTAGTGGCATCTCCATATCCACATCTCTATCTTCAAAAATTTGCTTACTTTGTGGTGCAACTTGGATCACGTACCACCATTTTGGATCAGAACGATTTGGATGAAAAACCACTTATATTGAGAGGAAGATGGGTGCCAAATGCCATCAATTACATATATGAAAATATGCTTAAGTACATGTACCAATGGATCTTTAAAAATGAAAGCTTCGATTAATTAAATCATTAGTATGCACCTGCTCACAATGCTTGGGAAGAACAAAAGTATCACTTTCATCAGTCCAAAGTTTGGTGGAGTCTATTGCAAAGAAACCGCTATTGTCTTTTCTCACTATCGCATGGGGACTGATGTAAATAGTTATAAACCATTTTACATTAAGAATGAAAATACTAAATCGTCTTAAATCAATTTCATGGATTTTGCATATGGTCCCACAATAATCCAATTGCGAGGAGAGAAGATTGGTATTCGAAGCACTTGCTCGGCTATCTTGTGTGAAGTTAACCATGTGACTCTCTTTGAATCGATGTGTTCCACGTGAAAATGTCATCCATATGACCATAATGCACTGCACTTTTTGTACTACGAAAGAGCATCATTAAAGCAATGAAGATGCATCTATTTTATAGCGTATATTGCCACAAATAATTACTTAATTACGTCAAGAGGTAAGAAACTTACATGCATCATACATCCAGATGGCTCGCACTTGTTTATTATCTCTCCATCGTGTTCGGCTTTACGTAGAGCCAGTTGTAGCCAATCAAGTGACATGTGAGTGGGAAGAAGGGCGAGATCCCATGGATATGGTTGCGATCGCTTGTAAATTACTCTGAATCCCTTTCTTGCAACTATTCTTTCTACTTTGGCCGCTTCATATCTCTCAATCCACTTCTGCATCTCCTTGCTATTGAGAATACAAAACTTATAGAATTTCTCCATTTTCTCTTTGCTCATCTTTCTTTCCATCCCTTTTCCTTGGGGAACCTCGCCAACGATGCGATCATCATCCTTGTTATGCCAAGCCTACGGCATATCGGGATTCATGGATGCAAGAAACTCTATGATATATACTAATGACTCTTGCACAAGCCATCCCTCTGCCATGCTTGCTTCTGGTCTTGCTCTTTGCCTTAGAAATCCCTTCAAAGTTTTCATAAACCGCTCGAGAATTACAAAAAAAACTTTTTTATTACAAAATTTCCCTTGCGGAAAGGGTGATACAAAATCGCTCAAATGAAATGATCGAGCAACAAAAGCATATATATATCGAACATATAAAACATTGTTTGTTACAAAATTACCCTTTTTAAAAGGGTGATACAAAATCGCTCAAACAAGCGGATATACAAAATGACATACATGGCGAAGTATAAGCAAACTGCTGCTACTACTACTACTACTTATTCGAATCATTCTCGTCGTCCTCATCCTTGTCCTCATCTTGT
Organism: Dipteris shenzhenensis; assembly: GCF_047967505.1. Taxonomy (NCBI): domain Eukaryota; kingdom Viridiplantae; phylum Streptophyta; class Polypodiopsida; order Gleicheniales; family Dipteridaceae; genus Dipteris; species Dipteris shenzhenensis. Next base: position 36,278,496 of record NC_141614.1, read on the forward strand.
TGGCGTGTTCCTTGGTCCTCATGAGCTGCACCTTCTCCCTGACCCTTGTCACGTGCATCTGATCCCTGGCCCTGGTGATCGCTTGCCTCTGGTGATGGGACGCTCGAGCTTTGACCCTAAGAGTGAACCATATAAATTGAAAATTAGATTGGAACTTAAAGAATAAAATAATTTAAAAAGTGAGATTACAAGTAGGAGTAGACTTATACCGTGCCAGCAGCCACCTCAGCCCAATCGACTATCGCTCCCATTGCTTCTTGCTCAATAAACCACGGCTTTGTTTCTATGCGAAACGTGCATCGTGTCTCTGCATGTGTAGGATGACGACCCATCGCAGCTTGCTATGGATCCAATTTACGAGAGTTAGAGTTAGATAAAGTGCATGTAATATGTAGTAAAATAAATAGAACAATATATTAAATGAGAAGAAGTAGACTTACCACGGTTGCCTCGAACGCCCGTCCGCCTGCACCAAAGTGCGAAGTACCTATGGTGTCCAGCCGTCTCCTCGCAGCCCTCCTCTGACCCTCGAACATTTCGAGATGGTCCCTATTCTACTTCTTGAAGAACTTCTAATCAGCTTTGTCTGCCCAGCTGGGTTTAGCCATCCCCTTTGCGATGGAAGTACACAAGGTTGATCTACGATGCTTCAAGACCAAACCCATGCGCTCTCGCATATAATTCTCATTAAATTCCCAATTTGGCAGGTTAGGGTATTTTTGTTTTAATTCATCGATGACCGCCTTCTTCTTTTGGTCATCTTGATACCGCCAATCGATAGCAATGCCGCTCTTCAAGTGATGGCTCATCAACCGCCTCATGTTGGCCATCACTGCTTTACCCTTTTTATCTTCTATTATCTCTCTAGCAACCGTGATTTGATAGAAGAGGTCCTTGTCTGGGTAAGGAGGACTGATGGTAGTGGCAGAGTCAGAGCGAGTGAAAGCTGTGTGAGCACTTCCGGAACGAGGAGTAGCAGTGGGAGTAGGAGAAGGCAAGGGACCTAACTGAAACTGCGTCTCGAGACCAAGTGGAGACCTGTAGGGATGTGAGTGTGCTGACTCGTCTACATCTCCCGAGTCAGCACAACATAAGCGGCCCCTCCTACTTTTCCTTCCCTTACGAGAGCCACGTGCAGGTGATGACCCCTCTGTTGAAGGGGCACGAGGGGATGGCTGGGCAGTAGGTCCAGCCATCAGTGTAGGAGAGGGAATGGTTGAGGTCCTCTAAGATAGCAGAGAGAAGAATCTCGCTGCCTCCTCATTGGTCATCTACGCTACGAACTCATCGGGACTCCTGACAAAGCCATGTGCTACTAGCAAAGGAGTTCCCTGAGGGGTAGTCGTAGTGCTAGGTCCAAAAGGAGTAGTCGCAGTGCTACGTCTGAGTGGAGTCGGATGAGGGGTAGTCCCCTCAGGTGTCGCCTGAGAGGAATCAAAGTCCTCTGGAGCATAGAGATCGTGATGTCTCCTCCTGCAAGGCTATCCGTACTCGTCAGGCGTGCAGTGTGATCCCATGTCTAACATAGACACAAACACAAAAACAAAAAACAAAAAACAAACATAAGCATAGGCATAGGCATAGGCATAGGCACATATGCTTATGATCGAAAGAGAAAAATGAGACATGCTCATGAGAGAGGGAAAAGAGGGAAAAGAGGGAGGGAAAGTGAAAAAGATATTGAAAGAGGGAGACAAATGCTCATGCTTATGATTATGCATGAGCATAAGAGAAAGAGACATATGCTTATGCTTATGCTTATGCTTATGCATGAGCATAAGAGCATGAGCATGAAAGAGGGGAAAGAGGGGGGAAAAGAGGGAGACATATGCTCAAGAGAGGAAAGAGGGGAAAGAGGGACGAAAGACGGAAAGAAAAGAGGAAAAGAAAGAGAGATTGGAAGAGAGACTCATTCTCTTATGCATAAGCATAAGCGTAAGCATAAGAGAAGGAGACATATGCTCATGCTTATGCTTATGCATGAGCATAAGAGCATGAGCATGAAAGAGGGAAAAGAGGGGGAAAGAGAGGAGAAAAGAGAAGAAGAGGGAAAGGAAAGAGAGATTGGAAGAAGGGAAAGAGGGGGGGAAAGAGAGAAGAAGAGGGAAAAAGAGACATATGCTCATGCTTATGCATGAGCATATGTCTTCTTCTCTTATGCTCATTCATAAGCATAAGCATGAGCATATGTCTCATTCTCTTATGCTTATGCTTATGCATAAGAATATGTCTCCTCTTATGCATAAGCATAAGCATAAGAGAATGAGACATATGCTCATGCTTATGCTTATGCATGAGCATTAGAGCATGAGCATGAAAGAGGGAAAAGAGGGGGGAAAAGAGGAGAAGAGAGAAGAAGAGGGAAATGAAAGAGAGATTGGAAGAAGGGAAAGAGGGGGGGAAAGAGAGAAGAAGAGGGAAAGGAAAGAGGAAAAAAGAGACATATGCTCATGCTTATGCATGAGCATATGTCTTCTTCTCTTATGCTCATGCATAAGCATAAGCATGAGCATATGTCTCCTTCTATTATGCTTATGCTTATGCATAAGAGGAGACATATGCTCTTACATAAGCATAAGCATAAGAGAATGAGACATATGCTCATGCTTATGCTTATGCATGAGCATAAGAGCATGCCTCTTATGCATAAGCATAAGCATAAGCATAAGAGAAGGAGACATATGATCATGCTTATGCTTATGCATGAGCATAAGAGCATGAGCATGAAAGAGGGAAAAGAGAGGGGAAAAGAGGAGAAGAGAGAAGAAGAGGGAAAGGAAAGAGAGATTGGAAAAGGGGAAAGAGGGAAAGCCAGAGAGAAGAAGAGGAAAAAAAGAGGGAAAAAGAGACATATGCTCATGCATGAGCATATGTCTCCTTCTCTTATGCTCATGCATAAGCATATGCATGAGCGTATGTCTCCTTCTCTTATGCTTATGCTTATGCTTATGCATCTCCTCTTATGCATAAGCATAAGCATAAGCATAAGAGAAGGAGACATACGCTCATGCATATGCTTATGCATGAGCATAAGAGCATGAGCATGAAAGAGGAAAAAGAGGGGGGGGAAAAGAGGAGAAGAGAGAAGAAGAGGGAAAGGAAAGAGAGATTGAAAAAGGGGAAAGAGGGAAAGAAAGAGAGAAGAAGAGGGAAAGGAAAGAGGGAAAAAGAGACATATGCTCATGCATGAGCATATGTCTCCTTCTCTTATGCTCATGCATAAGCATATGCATGAGCATATATCTCCTTCTCTTATGCTTATGCTTATGCTTATGCATAAGAGGAGTCATGCATAAGCATAAGCATAAGAGAAGGAGACATATGCTCATGCATATGCTTATGCATGAGCATAAGAGCATGAGCGTGAAAGAGGGAAAAGAGGGGAGAAAAGAGGAGAAGAGAGAAGAAGAGGGAAAGGAAAGAGAGATTGGAAAAGGGGAAAGAGGGAAAGAAAGAGAGAAGAAGAGGGAAAGGAAAGAGGGAAAAAGAGACATATGCTCATGCATGAGCATATGTCTCCTTCTCTTATGCTCATGCATAAGCATAAGCATGAGCATATGTCTCCTTCTCTTATAAGCATGAGCATAAGCATAAGAGAAGGAGACATATGCTCATGCTTATGCTTATGCATGAGCATAAGAGCATGAGCATGAAAGAGTAAAAAGAGGGGGGAAAAGAGGAGGAGAGAAGAAGAGGGAAAGGAAAGAGAGATTGGAAAAGGGGAAAGAGGGAAAGAAAGAGAGAAGAAGAGGGAAAGGAAAGAGGGAAAAAGAGACATATGCTCATGCTTATGCATGAGCATAAGAGAAGGGGGAAAGAGAGAAGAAGAGGGAAAGGAAAGAGGGAAAAAGAGGGGAAAAGAGATTGAAAGATTCAAGGAGAAGGAGAAGGAAAGGAGGGAAAAAAGAGAAGAGAAGAGGGAAAGAAGAGGGAAGAGAGGGGAAGAGAGGGGAAGAGAGGGCTCCTATGCTAAGGCGCTAGCTACAGGCTAATGCAAATAACAAAAATAACAAATGGAAAAAAAAAGGAAGCACTTACTTGGAATAGTACGTCCCGCTCGGTGTTTTGTTTACTGGCCCTACAAAAGAGATGAAACATACCATTTTTCAAATAACTAGTTAGAGGAAGGAGAAGATCACAGAAGCAACTTCTCAAAGAGATTGGATTGAGAAGACAAGAAGAAAGAGAAGGAAGAGAAATACAAAAAAGATTAGAAGAGGTGAGTCTTCTTTCTTTCTTGAAATCTTGTTTTTTTGTCTTCAATCCTTTGAAATCAAGCATGAAAACTAGTACACAACTTTAGCAATACAAGGAGAAACATGCTTCTACACTCACAAAATGAAATCTCATAAAAAATGAACCTACATTGTTCAAAGAGACTCACCTTCTTGAAAAACTTCCTTTCAAGAAACCAAAGAGGGAGAAGGGTGGAGAGGGAGCACAAGTGTTAGGAGAGGGGTGAGTAGTGGTGAGGAGTGGAGAATAGAGTGGGAGGCCATCGGAAATAGGTGGGAGGAGAGATTTCTTTGCTTACAATAGAGATTAGAGAATACTAAAGAAAGCGCCGTGCGTCGCATCGAGGTTCGGGTTTTAACCCACAGCATCACTATATAGCGATGCTGGTCAGTTGCTATATAGTGACGCTTTTAATTAAAAGCGTCGCTATATAGCGATGGAATAGAGCAAATCGTCGCTATATAGTGACGAAACAAGTCAAAATGTTGCTATATAGCGATGCTTCAGGATACTTTATGTTTAAAGTTAAAAAAGAAGCTCATAGATGCTATTTTATAAGTGTTAATACATTTCCTTGCAACTTATTTGTGATTTTATAAGTGAAGATGGAAGGGATGAGTGGAAGCTCATCCGATGATGTGCCAATGCCCGAGAGCACAAAGTGGCTTACAGAGAGGTTATATTGTCATTGCACTCATTGCAAGCGAGAAGTATGACATCAACGTCATATTATCATGCGCTACTTTCGGATGTATGGAGAGAAGCCCGGACCAGTACCCACCGTTGGTGTTGCACGTGTTGATGGATTATCAGTAAGTCAAAGCTATTTAAGTTCGCAGTTAATATTGGATACCATTATGGTACGAAACCTTGAGACAAGATCTTATATTTACACGAAATCTTAAAACAGGATGAGGAGGCTGATGAGGGTACGCATATACCTTCACACTTTGAGCAAGACTATAGTCTCCCAGATGATGATGAGGGTATGGTCGACATGATGGATTCTATTTTTAGGGGCACTACATCCCATGTACATGTGATGTCAGATTCTGAGGTCAAAATGCGAGAGTTGCAATCAACACAATTGTACGAGGGTGCTAGGATGTCTAAACTACGTGCTTGTCTCTCAATCTTGAATCTGCAAGTAAAGTATGGGTGGTCGGATACAAGTGTCTCGGCCTTAATGAGGTTAGCTCTTGCATTAATTTGACTCATTATTTGGATATTGTTTGTTTTGAGAATCATCATGTATGGATTAGTGTACCAAATCATCATTGTTCGAAGCCTATGTATGTTTAAATTGTGATAGGTTTCTCCAAAAGATGTTGCCTGCACCAAATACCATGCCCGCATCAAGAGATGAAACGAAAAAGATGCTAACAACAGTGGGTATGGATTATGATACCATCCATGCTTGCCGTAATGATTGTATTCTCTTTGGTCGTGAGCATGGAGATTTGGCTAGTTGTTCGAAGTGTGGGAAACAATGATATATAGATGACTTGCAGGGTGAGCAGATACCGGTAAAGGTCTTGAGACACTTTCCCATCATTGCAAGAATACAGCACATGTTCCGATGCAAATCCATAGTGGAGTTGATGACATGGCATGCATCTCATCGGTCCACTAATGACACATTGAGGATTCCTGCAGATTGTGCAGCTTGGAAGCACATAGATAATCAGTGGCCGGACTTTGCGAGGGAGCCACACAACTTACAGCTTGGGCTCGCCATGGATGGCGTGAATCCTTTTGGATTACGCTCGACATCTTGGTCGACATGGCCCATAGTCGTGGTGAATTACAATATCCCACCATGGCTAACAATAAAAAAGGGACACCTCATGCTTGCACTACTTGTGCCAGGGAAGTACAAGGCAAAAAATATGGACGTGTATATGGCACCTTTGATAGAGGAGTTATAGATATTATGGAGAGGAGTTTGGGTCTTTGATATTTCCAGAGCTCCTAGACATACTAATGATATTTTGGTCAGGGCTATCTTGATGTGGACCATGCATGACTACCCAGGATATAGAGAGTGCGCAGGTACGTGGTTGTGTCTCTACAAGTATAATATAGGATTATGCTTTTATGACTCTCTTTCGCACGCATGTCTTATACTAACACATTCATGCACGCGTGCAGGACTTGTTACAAGTGGGTACCATGCTTGTCCTGTTTGTGGTCCAGGTTTGAAATTGCTTGCATGATACTCCAAACATATGAGGAAAAATGTTTATGAAGGTCATGCTTGATACCTTCCGTTGGACCATATCGCACGTGGAGGTCAACTTGATCCACCACCATCATATTTTAAGGCAAGTGACTAGATTCAAGCTTGGAGGGTGAATGGAGAGGAACGTCCTCCTAGTATGAAGAGGCTATCGATCTTTCGCGAGCTTTCTTATTGGGGTGAGTTACAAATCAATCATCTCTTGGATCCCATGCATATCTTCAAGAATGTGGGGGCTACTATTTGGGCACACTTGGTTGGTTCCAAAGACTCGAGAGGAGTGCGAGAAGACTTGCGTGCTATGAATAGGATGTCTCATTTGTGGCCCCAAGTGCATGCTTCGGGAAAAGTTGTCCTCCCGAAAGCAACGTGGATCCTCTCTATGAGGGAGGAGGCAGCAGTCAAGACAGACATTACCACTTTTCAAACACCGATAGGGTACATGCGTTGCTTGAAAGGAGCATTTTCAAAGGACAATAAGCTTAGTGGGCTCAAGTCCCATGACAGGCACAAGGTCTTACAGGTATTCTAAGCTGTAGAATTAGTGTATCGATAATCGTGATGCGTTAGCGTAATTATGATTATGTTATATTGTTGACATAACTTCTTTGTTGCTTTGATAGTTCATCCTCCCGATTACAATAAAAGGGTGCTAACAAGAAGATGTTAGAAATGCTATATTCAAGACTCATTCAAGATTAGTGGTATTGTGAGGTATGCTTACTATCAAATCGCATTGATTGCATTTTCTTCAATTTAAGCTGATTCATCTATAGAATGATTATGAAAATATCTTACATGGACATGTGAAATAGGTGGATATCTCAAAAAGAGATCTCCATATCGAGCATCGAGAAGGCTAGGGTGGAATCCATCGAAGCCGTATGCTTGCTTGAGAAGCACTTTTTGTGAAGATAGTGGGAGAGAAGGAAGGAGTCTCACTTGCGGCTTTCTCACATACACAATGGGGGAATACACACAAAGGTGGAGGCTGAAAACACTTTTTCCTCTTCTTAGTTGTGAAAGCCAAAAGAACTATAGTACAAAGAAATAGAAGAACCCTATATGTGGGTCTCAAACCAAACTCACCTACTAAGGTGGTATACTAACTGAGCCACGAACTAGAGTACATAAGGATAGCTGTCATCTAGCTATTATTCGTGGATGGTGTACCAAGCGAATCTGCAGCTAACAAGTTGGTGACATAAATGCACAACGGTCACCCTAGCATATCACGAGTGGAGCTCGATATCTCAACACTCCCCCTCGAGCTCAATCCCAATTCGTGCACACCAAGCAGGTCTCTGAACTTGCGCAGCTTCTCTGCGCCCAATGCCTTCGTGAATATGTTAGCTACTTGATCCTCTATGCTGACATAAACTAGATCAATAAGACCTAGTAAAACCTTCTCCCACACATAGTGATAATGCACCTCAATGTGCTTTGTTCTAGCATGATAGACTGGGTTATTTGCCAACTGTATACTGCTCATGTTGTCACAATAAATGACAACTGGCCCATCTATAGACTGATGCATATCATAGAGTAGCTTATGTAACCAAGCTACCTCACATGCAGCCATTGCTGCACCCCTGTACTCAGCCTCTGTGCTCGACAAGGCAACTGTAGGCTATTTCTTGCTGCTCCAAGTGACTGCAGCACTCCCAAAAGAGAACACATATCCACTGGTAGATCGTATATCAGAAATACTACCAGCCCAATCCGCATCAGTGTATCCATGCAACGGGGACGAGCATTTTCTGAGCAAAATCTTCCGAGCGTTCGAGCGAACGAAAAAAAAAGCTTCCAACTATGCATAACAGCTGGTACCCCTATGGAGGATGAGTGAAGCTCTCAAACGAGGATTCATCACCATTGGTGGACGAAGCGAAGTACAGAAGGCTTGTGGGCAGTTTGATTTACTTGTGCAACACACGCCGGACATTAGTTTTGCGACTGGTGTACTAAGCAAGTTTTCCAATAAGCCCTGGGAGAACCATTGGAGGGCAGGGATGCGGATGCTGAAATACATCAAAGGCACACTTGATTATGGCATCACCTATACCAATGGCAACATCTTGACCGGATTCTATGACTCGGATTGGGTAGGAGACGTGGACAGCAGGAGATCAGTGACAGGTTACTGTTTCTCACTTGGATCTGGAGATGTGTCATGGGTTAGCAAGAAGCAACCTATAGTTGCTCTTTCTTCTACCGAGGCTGAGTACAAATCAGCATGCTTTGCTTCTTGCAAGGCAGTGTGGTTGAGGAGGACTTTAGGGGACATGGGTGCAGTGCAGAACAAGCCTATGCAGTTATCATGTGACAATCAGAGTTGCATGGCGATTGCAAACAACCCTGTGTTCCACGCTCACACAATACACATTGAGATTCAATATCACTTTGTACGCAAGCTCATCATGGATGGAGAGGTCGACTTGGTGTATTGTCCGACTACAGAGAATGCTGCGGACATCTTCACGAAGGCTCTTGGAAGAGACTTGCTGGAGAGGCATCTTCATCGACTTGGCATTGGGCCGAAAAAGTAAGTTCACTTGCGGGTGGACATTGAGGGGGGCTGTTAGATATCAATGCTCCACTCTCGTGTCACTACACGGGAACCGGCTAACTCTACTTGTAAGCCCCCCATATGAGAAGAAGGCATTTGAGTAGCTCGGTTATCTGATAGGACCTGATGGCTAGACGGAGTTGGCACACTACCAACTAGGCTACATGCAAGTGCAGGAAGGCATCCCATGACTGACCGCATTGAGGGTAGATGAACTCCCAATAGGCTTTTCCCATAAGGAAATTCATCATTCTAAACTTCCATGCTTGGAAGTTGTTCTTGTCAAGCTTTTCAATGACGATCTGTGAAAGAGAATAAGATGCCATTACAGAACACTACAAAATATTCTGTCACTGCAAAAAACACAGCTTCTGCCTCACACGGGCAAATCTGCAAAACTGACGAAAGTGGTATTTGACCACATAGTCACTTCCTAGTGACGATTTTCCATCAACAGGCAATAAGGATGATTTTGTAACTCCTAGTATCTCTGCACACAGGCATACGATGCAATTTCTGTGGCAACTTTTCACCGACCTACAGAGTAGTGGTCGCACAGTAAAAATAGGGCCTTTTTCTCAGTGCTTGCGGAGAACTTCCGCCTTAAAAATAGGCCCCGAAATGGCCTTGAATCAGAAAATAAAAGTCACACCCCGAAGGGCGTCTCAATCTAAGAAAATGCACTCTTGTACTTTCCGGCTATGCTACCTGCAGAGATTTGCTCCCAAACTCAAAAAAGGAAAGGAACACTAGTCCTCTTACCAGGACACAGCAAACTTGGTTTGCTTTCTTGAGCTCCTTACCACGAACTAGGCTCTGATACCATGTGAAGATAGTGGGAGAGAAGGAAGGAGTCTCACTTGCGGCTTTCTCACATACACAATGGGGGAATACACACAAAGGTGGAGGCTGAAAATAGTTTTCCTCTTCTTAGTTGTGAAAGCCAAAAGAACTGTAGTACAAAGAAATAGAAGAACCCTACATGTGGGTCTCAAACCAAACTCAGCTAACTAAGGTTGCATACTAACTGAGCCACGAACTAGAGTACATAAGGATAGCTGTCATCTAGCTATTATTCATGGGCGGTGTACCAACAACATCTGCAGCTAACAAGTCGGTGACATAAATGCACAACGGTCACCTTGGCATATCACGAGTGGAGCTCGATATCTCAACACTTTTCCTCGAGCATTATGACAACTCAAGTCCACTTGCTTGTGCACATAGTTGATGAGGTGGCTATTGCAGGTACCATTCATAGTCGATGGATGTTTTTTCTTGAGCGGTTTATGAAAACTTTGAAGGGATTTGTAAGACAAAGAGCAAGACCAGAAGCAAGCATGGCAGAGGCATGGCTTGTGCAAGAGTCATTACTATATATCATAGAGTTTCTTGCATCCACGGATCCCGATATGCCGCAAGCTTGGCATAACAGGGATGATGATCACATCGTTGGCGAGGTTCCCCAAGGAAAAAGGATTGAAAGAAAGATGAGCGAAGAGCAAATGGAGAAATTCAATAAGTTTTGTATCCTCATTAGCCCTGAGATGTAGAAGTGGATTGAGACATATGAAGTGGCCAAAGTAGAAAGAATAAGTGCAAGGACGAGATTCAGAGTAATGTATAGGCGATCGCAACCATATCCATGAGATCTAGCTCTTCTCCCCACTTACATGTCACTTGATTAGCTACAACTAGCTCTATGTAAAGCCGAACGTGATGGAGAGATAATAAACGAGCACGAGTGATAGTTATCATCTAGATGTATGATGCCTGTAAGTTTCTTAGCTCTTGATGTAATTAAGTAATTATTGGTGGCAATATATGTCATAAAATAGATGCATCTTCATTGTTTTAATGATGCTCTTTTACAATACAAAAAGTACAATGCATTATGGTCATATGGACAACATTTTCACGTGGAACGCATCGATTCAAAGAGAGTCACGTATGATTGTGGAGTCATGGCCAACTTCACACAAGATAGCCGAGCAAGTGCTTCGGATTATGAATCTTCTCTCCTCATAGTTGGATTATTGTGGAACCATACACGAAATCTATGAAGTTGATTTCAGATGATTTAGTATTTTCATTCTTGATGTAAAATGGTTTAGAACTATTTACAACGATCCCCATGTGACAGTGAGAAAAGATAGTAGCGGTTTCTTTGCAATAGATACCACCAAACATTGGACCGATGAAAGTGATACTTTTGTTCTTCTCTAGCACTGTGAGTAGGGGCATACTAATGATTTAATTAATTGAAGCTTTTGTTTTTAAAGATCCATTGATACGTGTACTTGAGCATAATTTCATATATATAATTGACGACATTTGGCACCCATCTTTAATATAGGTGGTTTTTCATTCGGGTCATTTTGATCCAAGATGGTGGTACGTGATCCAAGTTCTGATCCAAGATGGTGGTACGTGATCCAAGTTGCACCACGAAGTAAGCAAATTTTTGAAGATAGAGATGTGGATATGGAGATGCCACTACCAATGCCGGATCCAATTGATCCCGATGAATCTAGCGAAGAAGATGAAGATCGCAATATGAGCCAAGAGGAAGATGCGCATAATGACATCGCATGGGAGAAAGATAGAGATCACGATATTGAGGAAGAAGACAAAGATCATCAAGAATCACCACTTTTTATTGAAAAAGATGATCAAGTACTTTTAGGTGAATGCACGATGCTAGAGTACAATGATGATATAGGAGATCAACTCGGTATAGAGTTAGAGATAAAGTTGTTTGGCGCATTAGACTTGGCTCACTTGAGATGAAACAGTTGATGTAAATGCTCTTCATTGATTTTTTTCATCTCAAACTTGGACATGAATATATGAGCTTCAACGGCTTGATGTACATGCTCTCATATTTTTATTCTCTCAAAAGATCAAACATGTATGAAAATTTAAAAAATTTTGTCATTGGAAAAAACTAACTTTTAAGGTCTATATGAGTAAAAAAACCTCTTTGGAAAACGTTGCTATAAAATAGTATCTCAGTGTCGCTATATAGCGACTTTTGTAATCATCACTATATAGCGACGTTTGCCTAAAGTCGCTATATGGCGACACTTTACAAAATGTGCTTCCCATACCGACAATTAGCACCCTGCGCATGCTAAATGTCGGTACTTAAACGTCGCAATAGGATTAGTGTGTAGTAGTGTAAATGGAACAACCACTCCCTCATGCATGGGTGTCCTCCCTAAACCCCAACCCAGTTTCCCACGTGGCAAGGATTATAGACATAGCTTCTCTGTTAGCTCATGTAAAAGAGAAGATTGCTCAAGAGAGTGACTGGGTGAAGTACAGCGTGGGGGTGCATGCTTCTGGGTGGGGTCCAAGCCAAAGGGTGGTGGAGCAAGGGCGACTGAGGAACACATGACACAACCTACGAGATCTCTGTAGGTTGTGGAGAGACCGCCACAATCGGTGGAGTCTTAAATATGATTGTGTAAAGGACATAATGGATTGTGTGGAGGCATTCATGGATTACGAGTACATAATCGCTGAAGAGCATGACCGCATATTAGAAGAGGTGGAGGATGAGGTCCCCAGTGACCCACTAGTGGTGCGGAGGAAGAAAATACCTCAGACAGCAACGCAGAGCAGTAGACCTATATTGGAGACAAATTTTGCTTAAGCATACTTTTAGAGACATATATTTTTTATATACATAATTTTGGATACATACTTTTGGTCTCTATTATATATATATATATATGAAAATCTTATTGGATTCCACTTGTCTTTCATAAATATTTGTCATTTCAAAACTAGCTTTTCATTATTGTCTTAAGTAAATAATTTTCCTTTCATACACTACAAGGCATAGGCCATTTTTCGATGAAAATACCGACGCTTTTTACATTAATTTTTTTTTTTCCATGGGCGCAAACGTCGCTATAAGAGTCACTAAAAGCATCGAAAAAGAACCGTCGCTATAAAGCGTCGCTATATAGCGATGATGACAAACCTCGCTATATAGCGACACTGTTAATCATCACTATATAGCAACACTACTAAGCATCGCTATATAGCGACGATTAACAAAACTAAAAAAAAAGGGTTAGTGGGGCTAAACAGGGGTTGCTATGGCCCTGTTTAGCCCCACTAATCCTTTTTTTTTTTGGTAATTACAAAACAAAGTTTTTTTATAACAAAATTTCCCTTGCGAAAAGGGTGATACAAAATCGCTCTTGTGAAATGATGAGCAACAAAAGCATATACATGTTGAACATATACAACATTGTTTGTAATAAAATTACCCTTTCGAAAGGGCGATACAAAATTGCTCAAACGAGTGGATATACAAAATGACATACAGGGCGAAGAAAATGCTACTACCACTACTACTCATCTGAATCCGAATCGTCCTCGTCTTGTTGGCCTATTCCTTGGTCCTCATCAGCTACGTCTTCTCCCTCATCCTCGTCACGTGCATCTCATCCTTGGCCCTGTTGATCGCTCACCTCCGATGATGGGACGCTTGAGCTTTGACCCTAAGAGTGACCATATAAATCAAAAATTAGATTGGAATTTAAAGAATAAAACAATTTAAAAAGTGAGATTACAAGTAGGAGTAAACTTATACCGTGCAAGCAGCCACCTCAACCTAATCGACCGTCGCTCCCGTTGCCTCTTGCTTAATAAACCACGGCTTTGTTCCTATCCGAAATGCGCGTCGCATCTCTACATCTGTAGGAAGATGACCCATCGCAGCTTGCTGTGGATCCAATTTATGAGAGTTAGAGTTAGCTAAAGTGCATGTAATATGTAGTAAAACAAATAGAACAATACATTAAATGAGAAGAAGTAGACTTACCATGCGAGGCTGTCTGTACTCATCGGATGAGCGACGTGATCCCATGTCTAACATAGACACAAACACGAAAACAAAAAACAAAAAAACAAACATAAGCATAGGCATAGGCATAGGCATAGGCAAAGAGGGAAAGAAGAGGAAGAAGAGGAAGAGGAAGAGGAAGAGGAAGAAGAGGAAGAGGAATCTGAAGAAGAGGGAGAGAAGAGGGAAAAGAGAAGGGGGAGGAGAAGAGGAAGAAGAGGGAAAGGAAAGAGGGAAAGAAGAGGAAAGAAGAGGGAAAGGAAGAGGAAGAAGAGGAAGAAGAGGGAGAGAAGAGGAAGAAGAGAGAAAGAAGAGAGAAAGAAGAGGGAAAGGAGAGGGGAAGAGAGGAGAAGAGAGAAGACCATAAGAGAAGAGGAATCTCTTATGCTCATGCATAAGCATAAGCATTCTTATGCTCATGCTTATGTTTACGCATGAGCATAAGAGAAGGGGAAAAGAGAGAAGAAGAGGAAGAGAGAAGGGGGCACATGCATAAGCATAAGCATGAGCATATGTCTCATTTTCTTATGCTCATGCTTATGCTTAAGCATAAGCGTAAGCATAAGCTCATGCTTATGCTTATGCATGAGCATAAGAGAAGGGGGAAATAGAGAATAAGAGGGAAAAAAAGGGAAAGAAAGAGAGAAGAAGAGGAAAAGGAAAGAGGGAAAAAGAGGAGGAAATAGATTGAAGGAGGGAAGAAGGAAAGAGTTTGAGGGGAAGAGAGGGTTCCTACGCCCATCACTACAGCTAGCGCTTAAGGTGCTAGCTGCAGGCCAATGCAAATAACAAAAATAATAAATGGAAAAAAGAGGAAGCACTTACCTGAAATAGTACGTCCCGCTCGGTGTTGTGGACTGGCCCTACAAAAGAGAGGAAACAACCCATCTTTTCAAATAAGATGTTAGAGGAAGGAGGAGATTACAAAAGTAACTTCTTGAAAGGAGGAGATTGAGGAGACAAGGAAAGGAGGAGATTGAGGAGACAAGGAGAAAGAGAAGGAAGAGAAATACATAAAAAAGATGTGAGTCTTCTTTCTTGAAATCTCGTTTTTTGTTTCAATCCTTTGAAAACAAGCATGAAAACTAGTTTACAGGTTTAGCAATACAAGGAGAAAAACTAAAGCTAGCAAACAAACAACCTACATTGTTGAAACAAACTCACCTCTTGAAGAACTTCCTTTCAAGAAACCAAAGAGGGAAAAGGGTAGAGAGGGAGTACAAGAGCTAGGAGAAGGGTGAGGAGTGGAGAATAGAGTGGGAGGTTGTCGGAAATAGGTGGGAGGTCATCGAAAATAGGTGGGAGGAGAGATTGGCTTGCTTACTTGAGAGATTAGAGAAGAGGATGAAGAAAGCGCCGCGCGACGAGAGTCTCAGGTTTTAACCCACAGCGTCGCTATATAGCGACGCTTATCCGTCACTATATAGCGATGTTTTTAATTAAAAACGTCACTATATAGCAATGAAACATAGCAAAAAGGTCGCTATATAGCGACGCTTACAGTCACTTTTTTGTTGTAGCATGAAAAAAAGCTCGTAGATGCTATTTTATAACTGTTAATATCTCTTCTTCAAGCTTATGTTGTGATTTTATAAGTGTAGATCAAAGGGATGAGTGGAAGCTCGTCTGATGATGTGCCAATGCCCGAGAGCACGAAGTGGCTTACGGAGAGGTTATACTATCATTGCACTCATTGCAAGCGAGAAGTACGACATCAACGTCGTATTATCATGCACCACTTGCGGATGTATGGGGAGGAGCTGGAACCAGTACCCACCGTTGGTATTGCACGTGTTCATGGACCATCGATAAGTCAAATCTATTTAAGTTCGTAGTCTTATTGTATACCAGGAAATATAAGATCTTATATTTACACAAAATCTTAAAACGGGATGAGGAGGGTGACGAGGGTACGCATATATCTTCTCACTTTCATTAAGACTATAGTCTCCCGGATGATGACGAGGGTATGGTCGACATGATGGATTCCATTTTTAGGGGCACTACATCCCATGTACACATGATGTCAGACTCTGAGGTCAAAATGCGAGAGTTGCAATCAACACAATTGTACGAGGGTGCTACGATGTCTAAACTATGTGCTTGTCTCTCAATCTTGAATCTACAAGTAAAGTATGGGTGGTCGGATACAAGTGTCTCGGCCTTACTGAGGTTAGCTCTTGCATTAATTTGACTCATTATTTGGATATTGTTTGTTTTAAGAATCATCATTTGGATAGTGTATACCAAATCATCATTGTTCGAAGCCTATGTATGTTTTGAATTGTCATAGGTTGCTCCGGAAGATGTTGGCTACACCAAATACCATGCCCGCATCAAGAGATGAAGCGAAAAAGATTCTAACAACGGTGGGTATGGATTATGATACCATCCATGCTTGCCGTAATGATTGTATTCTCTTTCGTCGTGAGCATGGAGATTTGGCTAGTTGTCCAAAGTGTGGGGAACAACAATATAGAGATGACTTGCAGGGTGAGCGGATACCGGTAAAGGTCTTGAGACACTTTCCCATCATTGCAAGAATACAACACATGTTCCGATGCAAATCCATAGCGGAGTTGATGACATGGCATGCATCTCATCGGTCCACTGATGACACATTGAGGATTCCCATAGATTGTGCAACTTGGAAGCACATAGATAATCAGTGGCCAGACTTTGCGAGGGAGCCATGCAACTTACATCTTGGGCTAGCCCTGGACGGCATGAATCCTTTCAGATTATGCTCGACATCTTGGTCGACATGGCCCATAGTCGTGGTGAATTACAATATCCCACCATGGCTAACAATAAAAAAGTGACACCTCATGCTTGCACTACTTGTGCCATGAAAGTACAAGGCAAAAAACATGGACGTGTACATGGCACCTTTGATAGAGGAGTTACAGATATTATGAAGAGGAGTGCAGGTCTTTGATATTTCCAGAGCTCCTAATGATATTTTGGTCAGGGGTATCTTGATGTGGACCATGCATGACTACCCAGGATATGGAGAGTACGCAGGTACGTGGTTGTGTCTTTACATGTACAATGAGGGATTATGCTTTTTTTACTCTCTTTCACATGCATGTCTTGTACTAACACATTCATGCATGCGTGCACGACTTGTTACAAGTGGGTACCATGCTTGTCCTGTTTGTGGACCTGCTCTGAAATCGCTTGCACGCTACTCCAAACATATGAGGAAAAATGTTTATGAAGGTCATGCTCGATACCTTCCACTTGATCATCTCGCACGTAGAGGTCAGCTTGATCCACCACCATCATATTTGAAGACAAGTGACTGGATTCAAGCTTGTAGGGCGAATGGAGAGGAACCTCCTCCTGGTATGAAGAGGCTATCGATCTTTCACGAGCTTCCTTATTGGGGTCAGTTACAAATCAATCATCTCTTGGATCCCATGCATATCTTCAAGAATGCGGGGGCTACTATTTGGGCACACTTGGTTGGTTCCAAGGACTCGAGAGGAGTGCGAGAAGACTTGTGTGCTATGAATAGGATGTCTCGTTTGTGGTCCCAAATGCATGCTTCGGGAAAAGTTGTCCTCCCAAAAGCAACGTGGATCCTCTCTACGAGGGAGGAGGCAGTGGTCAAGGTAGACATTGCCTCTTTTCAAACACCGACAGGGTACATGCGTTGCTTGAAAGGAGCATTTTCAAAGGACAATAAGCTTAGTGGGCTCAAGTCCCATGATTGGCACAAGGTTTTACAGGTATTCTAAGTGTAGAATTAGTGTACCGATAATCGTGATGCGTTAGCATAATTATTATTATGTTATATTGTTGACATGACTTCATTGTTGCTTTGATAGTTCATCCTCCCAATTACAATAAAAGGGTGCTTAGAAGAAGATGTTAGAAATGCTATATTCAAGATCTGTGGTATTGTGAGGTATGCTTACTATCAAATCGCATTGAATGTATTTTCTTCAATTTAAGCTGATTAATCTGTGGACTGATTATGAAAATATCTTACATGGACATGTGAAATAGGTGGATATCTAAAAAAGAGATCTCTATATCGAGCATCGAGAAGGCTAGGGTGGAATCCATCGAAGCCGTATGCTTGCTTGAGAAGCACTTTCCCTCGAGCATTATGACAACTCAAGTCCACTTGCTTGTGCACATAGTTGATGAGGTGGCTATAGCAGGTACCGTTCATAGTCGATGGATGTTTTTTCTCGAGCGGTTTATGAAAACTTTAAAGGGATTTGTAAGACAAAGAGCAAGACCGGAAGCAAGCATGGTAGAGGGATGGCTTGTACAAGAGTCATTAGTATATATCACAGAGTTTCTTGCATCCACGGATCCTGATATGCCGCAAGCTTGGCATAACAAGGATGATGATCACATCGTTCGCGAGGTTGCCCAAGGAAAAGGGATTGAAAGAAAGATGAGCGAAGAGCAAATGTTGGAGAAATTCAATAAGTTTTGTACCCTCAATAGCCCTAAGATGCAGAAGTGGATTGAGAGATATAAAGTGGCCAAAGAAGAAAGAATAAATGCAAGGACGAGATTCAGAGTAATGTACAGGCGATCACAACCATATCCACGGGATCTGGCTCTTCTCCCTACTCACATGTCACTTGATTGGCTACAACTGGCTCTACGTAAAGCCAAACGTGATGGAGAGACAATAAACGAGCGGGAGTGAGAGTTATCATCTGGATGTATGGTGCATGTAAGTTTCTTACCTCTTGACGTAATTAAGTAATTATTTGTGGCAATATATGCTATAAAATAGATGCATCTTCATTGTTTTAATGATGCTCTTTTACAGTACAAAAAGTACCGTGCATTATGGTCATATGGACGACATTTTCGCATGGAACGCATCGATTCAAAGAGAGTCACGTATGATTGTGGAGTCATGGCTAATTCACACAAGATAGCCGAGCAAGTGATTCGGATACCAATCTTCTCTCCTCACAGTTGGATTATTGTGGAACCATACGCGACATCTATGAAATTGATTTCAGACAATTTAGCATTTTCATTCTTGATGTAAAATGGTTTAGAACTATTTACAACGGTCCCCATGCGACAGTGAGAAAAGATAGTAGCGGTCTCTTTGCAATAGACTCCACCAAACATTGGACCGATGAAAGTGATACTTTTGTTCTTCCCGAGCACTGTGAGCAGGTGCATACTAATGATTTAATTAATCGAAGCTTTTGTTTTTAAAGTCCATTGATACATGTACTTGAGCATAATTTCATATATATAATTGACGACATTTGGCACCCATCTTCAATATAGGTGGTTTTTCATCCGGATTGTTCTGATCCAAGATGGTGGTACGTGATCCAAGTTGAACCACGAAGTAAGCAAATTTTTGACGATCGAGATGTGGATATGGAGATGCCACTACCAATGCCGGATCCAATTGATGAATCTAGCGAAGAAGATGTAGATAACCATATGAGCCAAGAGGAAGATGCGCATAATGACATCGCATGGGAGGAAGATGGAGATCACGATATTGAGGAAGAAGACAACAATCATCAAGAATCGCCACACTTTATTAAAGAAGATGATCAAATACTTTTAGGTGAATGTATGATGCTAGAGTACGATGATGATATAGAAGATCAACTCGGTATAGAGTTGGAGATAGACTTGTTTGGCACCTTAGACTTGGCTCAAGATGAAACAGTTGATGTAAATGCTCTTAATTGATTTTTCTCATCTCAAACTTGGACATGAATATATGAGCTTCAAAGACTTGATGTACATGCTCTCGTTTTTTTATTCTCTATGAGCTCAAACATGTATGAAAATTTAAAAAATTTTGTCATTGGAAAAAAATAACTTTTAAGGCCTATATTAAAAAAAAAACCTCTTTGGAAAACGTCGCTATAAAATAGTATATCAGTGTCGCTATATAGCGACACTTAAAAGTCGCTATATAGCGACCTTTATAATAGTCGCTATATAGCGACCTTGATAATAGTCGCTATATAGCGACTTTTAGCAAGAGTCACTATATAGCGATGCTTTACGAAACCCGCTTTTCATACTGATGATTAACACTAAGCGGGCGCTAAACGTGGGTACGTAAACGTCGCAATAGGATCCTGTGTAGTAGTGATATTTATCCTTTATGCATTGATGTCATTTCATAATTTTCACAAGTGATTAATTGCTTTTTCATAATTTCTTGAGTTTGAATTTCATAATTGTCTTAAGTAATTAATTGTCTATCCGCTTCTTACCTGCTCTTGTTTTTTGTTTTTGCTTTTTGTCTCTATGTTTGTGTCTACATTTGTCCAATCCCCCCAAATTAGACATGGGATCATGTCGCACGTCCGATGAGTATGGAATCCCTCGTAGGAGGAGACATCATAATCTCTACTCTCCATATGACTTTGAATCCACTCAGGCAACACCTCGGGGTTCTACCCCTGTGACCACCTGTGGCCCGACTCCTCTCGGACGTAGCACTGTGACTACCCCTCAGGGAACTCCTTTAGCAGCCCATGTCTTTGTCGGGAGTCCCGACGAGTTTGTTGCAGAGATGACCGATGCGGAGACAATGAGTTTCTTCTCTTTGCTATCCCAAAGGACCTCAGCAAATCCCTCTCCTACACCGACGGCTGGACCTACTATCCAGCCATCCCCTCTAGCCCTTTTGACTGACGGGTCATCACTTGGGCATGCCCATCGTAAGGGAAGGAAGAGTTGGAAGGGTCGCTTATGTTGTGTTGACAAGTAGACGAGTCAGCACACTCACATCCCTACAGGTCTCCACTTGGTCCTGAGACCCAGTACCAGTCAGGTCCCTTGCCCTCTCCTACTCCCACTACTACTCCTCGCTCCATAAGTGCTCGCAGTAACACCACTCGCTCTGGCTCTACCACTACCATGGGTCCTCCTTATCCGGTCGAGGACTTGTCCTATGAAATCATGGTTGCTGGAGAGACAATAGAAAATAAGAAGGGCTCAACAGTGATGGCCACCATCAAGCGATTGATGAGCCACCACTTCAGGATGGCATAGCTACTGCCTGGTGGTACCAAGATAACCAAAAGAAGCAAGCAGTCATCGATGAATTGAAAAGACAATATCCTAACCTCCCAAATTAGGAGTTCAATTTGGATTACATGAAAGAGCGCATGGGGGTCCTCTTAAAGCATTGTAGGTCAACCTTGCATACTTCCATCGCAAAGGGAAGGCTAAACCCAACTGGGCAGACAAAGCTGACTGGAAGTTTTTCAAGAAGCAGTACAGGGACCATCCCAAATTGTTCGAGGGTCAGAGGAGGGTTGCGAGGAGATGGCTGGACTCCATAGGTACTTTGCACTTTGGTGTAGGTGGACGGTTGGCATTTGAGGCAACCGTGGTAAGTCTACTTCTTCTCATTTAATGTATTGTTCTATTTGTTTTACTACATATTGCATGCACTTTATCTAACTCTCGTAAATTAGACCCACAACAAGATGCGATGGGTCGCCTTCCCACACACACAGAGGCGAGACACGCACAACAAGACAAAGCACCCATAGATGCGCACACAGACACGTTTACTGAACTAAATAAAAAACTTACGGGCGCGTCTATTTGCGCATCTATTTTTGCATCTGGAGACCCATGTCTACCAGCGCGTCTATATAGCAGATACATGTGCGTATAGACGCGCATTTAGATGCTTAAATAAATGCTTTTATAAACGCGTTTATAAATGCAAAAATAGACGATTGTCGAACAGACAGATGCGTATATAGATGCATTTATAGACGCACTGATAGACGCGCTTTATTATATATTTTTTTAAATTTACAGAATGCATTTTAATTACAATTCCAAATAAAACATTACAACTCTAAAACGCAATAAAATTGAAAGCTCAAAAAGTGCTTGTATATACATATAGCACGAAGCTAAGCCACGTCATGTGGCTTCAAGTACAAAAAATAAGGAAGCTAAGCCACGTCATGTGGATTCAAGTACAAAAAATAAGAGGAATGTATATACAAGAGGCACGAAGCCAAGCCAGTGGCTTTAAGTACAAAAAAGAGTAGCTAGTACTACTTCTATGACTAATCTATGTTCTCCAGATCCTCGCTCCCTTCCACGCTCCCTTCTGCACTCCCTTCTGTGCCTCCTTCCTCGTCTTCCTCGTCGTCTTGTGCACGGGCCTGTAAACAAGGGACAACATATATCAATGTATGAAAAATCAAATCTTTACTTATAATTTTGGCATTATTTAATTACTTTCAAATACCTCGGGGGTCGGGGCCGCTCCAGTAGCCCGGGTATACTGCTCCTCAGTAATCAACCCGTCATCATAGAAGTGCCTCCATGTATCTCCTCTGTGATGGTGACGGTGGTAGGCTGTCTCCATAGGAGTAGGGTATCTGCCCACGATCTCAAGCTACAAGACGACACAATTTGCGGAGGGATTAGTACAAAGAAACAACCTCCTAATAAACTACATAAGCAATATAATTTGAGATCGATACTTACAAATTGGGCCTCCCATGATTCAACACCCCCTGCTCCAAAATGCGCGCTTCCATATTCCTCCATCTGGATCCTTCGTGCCTCCACGTGCTGCAGACTGGGGTCCTCCCTCGCTGACTTCATTGCTTGCTTCCACTCACACTTGTGAGCGGTGTGGGGCGGGCCCCTTGGTGGTTGACCTCCCTCAAGCCTGGCAAGCTCTGCTAGTGCCTGCCTCTTAAGCGAAGATCTTTTATTGCCAAGTATTGTAACAATCTTTGACTTGGCCCATTTATCTGTGAACTGGCGATTGGGGGGGTTAGGATACCTAGAGCGAACAACAGCGATGGTCTCATCAACCAACCTCTTTGGCTGGTCTTTGAAGTGGATAAAGCAATCTCTATAATTGTTAGCAATTACAGAGTGCATGAAGGCCATGATGTCCTTCCCCCGCGCATCCATCAAGATGCCTCCTGTCTGAGTGATGTCATAGAATATCGTACCATCACACGGAGGCATGTCTAAATTATCTGAATCATCATCGTCCCCACCACCACCCCTCCCAAAGCACTGTGCCATGCATCCCCCACTGCTCTCCCTACTACTATGCCTGCTACCGTGTCGTGTCGAGCTTGTATGTTGGCCACTCGTAGCTGGAGACTGCACGGGACTACGCTGACCACTCGTAGTTGGAGAACCAAGTCTCGACTGCACAGGAGTACATCGACAGCTCTGCGAGATAGAAGGACCTCCTGACGGCATGGGGGAAGGGGCATAAGATAGCATGGCAGAAGGGGCATAAGACGGCATGGGGGAAGGGGCATAATACGGCATGGGAGATGGGCCTGCGCTGTGTAGCCGGCTGGGCTATGCTGACTCCGCTGGGGTGATCTCAGCTGGTGTGGGGTGGTTTGGAGTCTGTAGTGCTAACTCCTGGGGAGTGTTTAGAGTACCCATCATATACCCGTACAACTCCTAGGACTAGGAGGGTGCCCTAAAAGGTTATATAAGTCCTTCCAAATAGAATCCCGGGGATCAGTGAGCTGGAAGCACTTCTTGGCCACATGTTGAACTAGAAAAAGAAAAAAATTCTATTATTGATGAGCTGTGAAGAAAGGGGAAGGGAAGAGAGAATCGGGTTACTATCGGAGCGCGTCTATAGACGCGTCTGATTAGCGCATCTATTTTTGCATATATCAACGTGTGTATAGACGCGGCTGTCTGTGTCTGCAAACAACCTAGACGCGTGTTTAGACGCGCCTGTAGACGTGATTTTAGATGCGCTCTGAGACGTGCCTATAGGCGTGTTTCAACAGACGAACTTTTCTAAAAAGTAGAAAAGGACATTGCGCCCGACACACAAACGTGACACTGATACCCATATCATGCGTTTTTTGGATAGGAGAAAGTACAAATCCAAAGAGAATTGGATACGAGAAAGTACAAATCCAAAGAAAGCAAACTTCCAAAAAAGATCAATTGCAAAAAGACTTACCTTGAATAGAGGTATGGAAGGTTCTTCTTCTTTTTCAAAGTTGCAGCTTCTTCTCCTTGTTCGCCCTCCTCTCCTTTAAGCTTGGAAGTAAGTGTGGGTGCCTTCCTCTTGAGTGTAAGCTTGGAAGCAAGTGTAGGTGCCTTCCTCTTAAGCATCGAAACTGTGGATCAACTAATAACGAAGCAAGCAAGCCACACGAAATATAAGTAGTGTGAAGAAAAGCAAAGCGAGCGCGCTAAAAGCAGGTTTAAAAGCCGCATTTATAGGCACGTCTACTGCTGTTGCGGAAACTCTGGTTGATCTGGTTTCTCAGGGTGAGAATCCTGGATGTGTTCTTGGACTCGTAGAGAGCTGCGAACATATCCCATGCTTCTTTTGATGTCTTAACTGTGTTGAGCTATCCTAGCATGACATCTTGCACATTCTGCTTGATCAGGTGATAGGCATACTTGTCTTTCTTATCCCATTCTGCTTGAGCTCGGGCAATGGCAGGATCTGCTACTGGTGTGGAAACTGTTTGTGTAGATGTAGATCCCGATGTAGATCCCGTTGCTGGTGCTGTGACAACAGATGGAGTAGAGCTACTGGTGGCTGGATCGGCCAATGGTCTAGGTATGGATCCATCGACATACTCCCATTTGTCCTGAAGCACAAGAATGGTCTCCATTCGGTATTTCCATGTACCGTAATTGGAGTTGTCTAACTTAGTAGATGCCTCCAGATTGAGGTTGCTAGTCGACATGGTGCAAACAATGTACTCAAAAGTGTCCTGAAAAAAACTCTGTATGAATCAACTGCAAATACACTGAAGATGCCAAGTGAAATCTCTGTACCGTCGGTGAAGATAGAACTGCAGTATATAAGACCTGATCTGTGTTACAAGGCTTTGTGGCAATGATGCCGGGAATAGCCAAGAGGCTTTACAAGGCTAAAAAATGATGTGCATGATGCCGTGAGATAGCCGAATAGGCTTTACAATGGTGGCATGTGTGTGTGAAATCAAGTGCTATCTGCCCACTGAATCAATCTGCAATGCCTCTGAGCTCTGAAGTCTGCTCACTGAACTGATGAACATAAGGTTTCAGGTAATGTAATGATGTGAAATCGGATGTGAGCGTATGGACTGACTCCGAGTAGGTACTAGTCGGGAATTTTGGGCATGGCTTAGATTGGCAACTTGGGGAATTCAAAGCGTCCCCTCTATGGCGATCTAGTCTACTCTGATCTAGATCTAAACCAACCGTCGATCGATGAAAGAGCAGCAAATAATTCCTTTTCTTTTGTTCTTTTTAAGTGCTGGGTCAGATGCATCGATGTAGAGGCAAATGTGCGTGAAGGAAGTGGTTTTGTCGGCGAGGCTCAAATGTGAGTGTAACTTGCACTGAAATGTGCACGTGATGTAACAAGTGCGTAGAGCACAAAAAACCGAGCGACTTTCCTTTTTGGAGCACCCTCAAATTCTTCCTGGATCAAGAGATATGACTTGATCTAGGTGGAGGGGCAAAAGGAGTGCAAATGGTGTTCAATGATGATGTGTCACTGTGAGTCACATGCAGTGATGATGTGGCACTGTGCTTAGCAAGAGGTGTGCCAGTGAAGCTCTGTGCTGAGGTGGTAGGAGTGTGCACATGCAGTGTGTGCACAGTGTGCCTGGCAAGGGACTGTGCCTGCAGAGGGTCAGTGCTGACTGGACTGCTGAGGTGGCACAGATGATGTTAGCAGGGTGATGTGGCAATGCTGACGTGGCACTGATGATGTGGCATAGGTGATGTGGCACAGGTGACGTGGCACTAGGATAAGGTGATGATGTGGCAGATGCTGGAGCCTGCTTATGTGGCAAGATAAGATGCCATGTGGATCAACCCTATCCTTTCCTAACTGCACCCGGGTTAATCGGAACCCAAGGTGAGTGATAGGTGCTGAAATCTGAAGATTCCGTCGACGGATCTCCTTTGGGTGACCTTCGATCGGGTCGCTTGGCCGGTGGCTATCGTCGCTGGTATTTTTCTTAGAGCTGAGTTTGGAGGTTCGTTTGGACTGATGAAGGAGCCGTCTGTTGCAGAGGTGCTGTAGAGGAGGCAGACGTGAGCGATGGCTTATGGAGGCGGAGCTCGTCGTCGAGGAAGATCGTAGAAGATGGACCAAAGTCTCTGACTTTGGTCTCTTCAAGGAGCCGTTGACAGTGTGGCTAGGCGTCGGAGAGCCGTTTGGGTCTATGGGTTGCTTTGGAGAAGGTCGCTCACCACATCGTGAAGGAGTAGAGCTTTGATGGTCGGGTCACCTAGCATCCCATGGAGCTCATCGAGTGAGCTTGTTTGCCGAATCATGAAGGCGAGGCGTGGAGATAGCCATTGTTGAGAGCTGCTAGCCATGGGTGAGAAGTCCCGTATGCAGGTCGTGCTAGTTGTAGGCGCCTCTCGGCTAGGAGGAGTAGAGGCTGTGGCTTTATATGTCATGAAGCCTTACAGCTTGTGGAGTCGAGGGCTTAATGCCGAGAGCCACTGAGTCGTCCATTGCTTGAGGGTCACCTTGAAGGATGGCTTAACTGAGGTCGCCTCTTGCATGGAAACATTGCAGGCCAAGGGCTTGGAGTTGACGTAGAAGAATTTTCAAGCAAGCATTGTATATTTTCAATTATTAAGGTTTTAACATTTGATATTCTTGTGAATATGTGCCATGGGTTGGGATAGGTCTTCCACACAGAAACAATGCTCTCAAATAATGTACTTAACAATTGATCATAAGTTAGTGTTGGGAAAAATTGTACAAGACACAAAAGAGAATTTGTGTTATGAGGATAACCTTTGATATTAAAACTTGAATTGATTGTCAAATTTTTCTTCAAAAGAAGTTCTAGATCCATTGTTTCTAAGAAAATGTAGAACAACAATTAGATGATTGAAAGTAACACAAACTCAGGGGGGTTCACTATGTATGAACCCTCTATATCACATGCGTTCGAGGCCTATTTGTAAAATCCCTTATCTGTAAAATTTTCCTTAATAAAACGTACCCTTTTTCTATACAAATCTGTAAATTTTTTTACATTTCATTTTAAATTCTCTCTTATGTATATTACTTTTTGAGAAATTTAGGAATTAAAAATATCCTTCTGTTGAACTCACGTGATAGGGTTACATATGATGAGTGACCCCCTCGAGAACACAAATGGATCACATGAAAAGTTGAATGATAATCTTTATTCAACTTTTGGACGGAAAATGTTATTACACATTTGGCTCAAATGCAATTACAAAACTAAACTATTAATGGTGAAGCTTCCACTGGGTTTGCAAGCTTTAAGCTTACCATGAGCCAACATGAGGTCATCTTCATACATTTGAAGGAAAGGGATTCCAAAAGAAAGTACTATATCAACATATGGATCCCTGATGCACACTACCATTGCATTGAACAATATATCCCATCAAGCTTGGAATTTGAACAACAGTTGAAGGAGTTTGACAAGAGTAGTACAATGGTCAAAGAGGGTCTTTGCTCACACGCACACCTCCATAAGACTCGTGTATATGCTTGATAAGGTCTGCGTTGACATTTGTGAAGTACAAGGTTCCAAACACCTGCAATTTTAGTGATGTTTGATGTAAGTAAATGTTATTGTACAAGAGCATAAAGTATTTCAAATAGAGTAGTTACCTTTGTTCCATATTCTAAACATGAGATTTGACTTAAAAAAGCTTATTTCAAGTTTTCCTTCACTGGACCGTCTGGGACCTCTGCCAAAATAGTAAAGTCGAACACACAAATTGTATTCTTTGCCTTTAAGAAGGAGACATTTTTTAAGATGTACATGACGACGTCTTCATTGTTGAATTCTTGAACAAGCTGAGTCAATGTGGGTTTGCACTTGTTGATAAATGAAAGCTACAAAAAGGATGCAATGCAAGCATAAGAAGAATGTAAAATATTTCTCAACAAAACATAAAGTGGAACAACAAATTTCACTCAATGCAGCTCTATCCTCGTCTCGCGGTCCATCAACAATAATGATTTGATTTGCCATTCCCTCCTCATTCGTCGCCACTTCAATGATCACAATTGCAACTACTCCCATGACATTTGATATACTCAACTTTCCAAAGTTGATATTTTCAGAGGCCCATCGCACATATGTGCAAAGTGAATGATCATGCAATAAATGAAGGTTCCCTTCAAAAGGTTCTCCTCTAATGATACATGTAGTTGCATCAACGAGTAGAGAAAATCTTGAAGTTCCACCTTTGGTTTGGACCCCTAATCACAACAGTGGCTCCTTGTACTCTATAAAACTCCCCAACTTGCAAGAAAGTTACAACTTGTTGAATGTAAGTGGAAGGAATGAGTAGTGTGACTATGTGAGAACAAAACCTATCTGTGAAGTCTCCTTTCAAGAATGTAGGATACTTAGGATTTGTTACTTTGTAAGTACCATACTTATAAATTAGTTTGCCCTCAAATACAAATCTTTGTGGATTACAGTTAGAGAGTTGAGTTATTGGAATGGATAATAAACAATTTCCTCCACTCACAAAGTTTCTCTTTGATGGAATGATAGCTTTTGCTATGGATGGAACATTATGAAATGAATGTTGCAAATGCTTTGAATGGTTAGACACATTGTGAGAATTGACTTCGTCGTTTTCTTCCTTGCAAATGATTTGTTTTCTTTCTACAAATAAAATAAAACATAGAAAAAGACAAAATTAATTACTTACATAGTGATTATTGGAGCAAGCATTACAATGTTAAGTGCTTATGATTGCAACAAGTGTTTAGTAAAATAATATTTGTAAATGACACATTAATTGCCCATGAAAAATTCTCTCCAACATAATTTCAATGTTTCAATGCTATGCTAACATTAAACATGTATGAATCATGTATTCCCATTAAAAAGAAGCATTATAAAAGTTCAATACCACAACAAAGTAGAAAACCACATTATAAGCAATAAAAATTATTGGAAGATATTATTTCAATAACAATAGTTAGAAGAAAACAAAGTATCACATAAGAAATAGTCAATCAATGACAATAACATCATTTACTCCTCTATTGGGTGTGGCAAAACTTTGGGTTTCATTCTTTTCTTGTTTAGAAGTACTTTTACGTTTCACTTCGGATGTTATCGTAGATTTAAAGCTAATGTACTCCGAGTTTTCGCAGATTAGCTTCTTCACTGACACACAAGGACAAAAAGTGAAGTAATCAAAATAAATTCAATGCAATATGTTCTAGGGAAAATAAGAAGTAAGTCTATTACCTTGTGCATAAGCTTCTTGGGCTACCTCCTGAAATGTATGCTTTAGGGATCGCCGTGGATTTTTCTTAATTGGGGAATTTTTTAGAAGATTTTCCTTTGGTGGTCTACTCGGAGTACCAACCAACAATGGAGATGACCTTGTAAGAAAATAATACAACGTCTATGCTCAACAGATAACAGGATCTCGTACACAAGAGAGAAAACCAGATAGTATGGAGAATCAAAAATTTGATTACTATAGAACTGATACAATAGATGGCGTTGCCTCCCAACCATGCGCTCCTATGATGAAAGAAGCTTCGATGGCAAGCTGGAAATAGTAGAGGACGGAGGCTAGATGCTAAGGAATCAGGGTTGCTATATCCAGTGATGATATGGGCTTCACGGGCTCACTCTTATATAGCCACTAGTCGTAGTCGATTAGACCCAATATGGTGACCGACCTAGTCCACCCAAAACTGGACTAGGGGTCGGCGAAATAGGCCATCGACCACACGATAGAACCGGTGCACAAAATAGAGCAACTCCTCGTTTGGCCCATAGCCATCCGGGATCATCTGGGACTCCAAACGAGCCCCGCAACCCGAGAGTGGGCTGCCTCGAGAAATGCTCCGTCTACCCTCAATGCGGTCAGTCATGGGATGCCTTCCCGCACTTGCATGTAGCCTAGTTGGGGTGTGCCAACTCTATCTGAAGCCGTCCAGCCATCAGGCCACACATGGCCCCCATCTGGTGTCCAAACCAGGACCTATCGGATAACCGAGCTACTCAAATGCCTTCTCCTCATATGGGGGGCTTACAAGTAGAGTTAGCTAGTTCCCACGTAGTTACACGAGAGTGGAGCATTGATATCTAACAGCCCCCCTCAATGTCCACCCTCAAGTGAACTTACTTTTTCGGCCCAATGCCAAGTCGTCGATGAAGATGCCTCTCCAGCAAGTCTCTTCCAAGAGCCTTCGTGAAGATGTTCGTAGCATTCTCTCTAGTTGGACAGTACACCAAATCGACCTCTCCATCCATGATGAGCTCGTGTACAAAGTGATATTGAATCTCAATGTGTTTTGTGTGAGCATGGAACACCGGGTTCTTTGCAATCGCCATGCAACTCTGATTGTCACATGATAACTGCGTAGGCTTGTTCTGCACTGCACCCATGTCCCCCAAAATCCTCCTCAACCACACTGCTTCGCAAGGAGCAAAGCATGCTGATTTGTACTCGTCCTCGGTAGAAGAAAGAGCAACTATGGGTTGCTTCTTGCTGACCCATGACACAACTCCAGATCCAAGTAAGAAACAATAACCAGTCACTGATCTTCTACTGTCCACGTCTCCTGCCCAATCCGAGTCACAGAATCTAGTCAAGATGTTGCCCTGGGTATAGGTGATGCCATAATCAAGTGTGCCTTTGATGTATTTCAGCACCCGCATCCCTACCCTCCAATGGTTCTCCTGGGGCTTATTGGAAAACATGTTTAGTACACCAATCGCAAAACTGCTGTCCGGCCGTGTGTTGCACATGTAAATCAAGCTGCCCACAAGCCTTCTGTACTTTGCTTCATCCACCAGTGGTGATGAATCCTCGTTTGAGAGCTTCGCGTCAACCTCCATAGGGGTACCAATTGTCTTGCACTCAGCCATGCCAAATGCCTTCAGTATCTCTCCAGCATACTTCATGAAGATCTGTTTTGGCTCCTGCCAAACTTCAATCCCCAAACAGAAATGCATCAATCCGAGGTCTGTCATTTCAAACTCTCTTCCTAGAAAATGCTTCGTCTGTGAGATCTTCTCTTCATGGTTCCCTATTATGACAAGGTCATCCACATAAAGGACCACGATCAATAACCTGCCTCCTTCTCTGAAGATATACAAATTTGCATCTGATGGGCTCCTCCTAAACCCATTTTGCAGAAAGTAGGCATCAATTCGCTGGTACCACACTCGTGGGGCCTGTTTCAACCCATAAAGTGCCTTCTTCAGTTTGTAGACTTTACCTTCTGAACCGGGGATCTCAAAACCGAGTGGTTGTTCCACGTATACCTCCTCCTTGAGATCACCATTCAGAAAGGCGGATTTCACATCCATCTGAAACACGAGCCAACTTCCTTGGGCAGCTAAAGCCAAAACACTACGAATTGTGGTTAATTGAGCTATGGGAGCAAAAGTATCCTGATAATCAAAACCATGTACCTGTGCGAATCCTTTTGCCACGAGCCGAGCCTTGTACTTATCCAATGTGCCGTCGAACTTGTACTTGGTCTTGTACACCCACTTGGTTCCGATTACCTTACATTTTGGTGGTCGATCCACAAGATCCCATGTTGTTCTTCATTATGGAGCCATACTCCAACTGCATAGCCTCCATCCACCTGTCATCACCCTGTGCCTCTTCAAGACACTTGGGTTCATCAGCACGGATCACTTCTGTCATCAAAGCATAGTTGACCAAGTGTTCCTGCGCCCTTCTTTGCTCCTCTATTCTCTTGGACCGGTGGTGTTCGGATGGTTCCTCCTCAATGGCTGGAGGTTCTCTGCCGTCCAAAAGCTACTTTACCCACTTCGGGAATGGTCGTTGCCATTGTGGTTCTGCAGGCTCTTCTTCATCTTCTCTGTCTTGAATCCTCCCAAGCACTGTTGGGGGAGTTCGGTTTGATGTTGGTGGCAGTATTGGATGGATATCTTGGTCCTGGTTATCTGGGAAGGAAGCATCCTCCTCCAATTGATGCGGCTGTTCTGAGAAGACCACATCACGACTTACTATCACCTTCTTGGTAACATGCTACCAGGATGTCATTCCCTACTGACTGTAGAGAGGTATACCAATCCTTCCGATTGGTCATGTGGCGCGATGCACCACTATCAATAATCCAAGGTTCATCCGTAGGTACATGAACTGCCTCCGTGCAAATCTCATCAATTGCTACGAATAGTTCTACTGGTACTGCCTGTGCACTATTGCTAGACTCTTTCTTTACTCCGTTCTTCTCATCTGTAATCTTCTTTTGGCACTCATTCTGCTTGTGCTCTGCCTTGTTGCAATAGAAGCACTTGATCTTCTTCTTCCTCTTTTTATCATCAGAAGAAGATGGCTTACCAGAGTCCTTACCCTTACCTTTCTTTGATCCAGTCCAGAAAGTGGAATCTTCTCCAGTCCTCGTCTTTTGATGCATCTCCTCCTCCAAAAGCATTGCGTTGGAATCCTCAAAGTTGAGGGGCAGATTTTTGTTCTGCGTATTCAACGCCATAACAAGACCGTCGTACTTTGGTGGGAGAATCCGTATTTATGCACCTCCGTTCTAGATTCTCGCTGGTGATGGTGATGCTAATTGCAGTCATCTGATCATGCAGATTCTTCACCCTGGTGATGAACTTCTCTGCCGCTTCAGACTCAGACAATTTCTCGTTCGCGAGTTGAGTCTCCAGATTCTAAATCCGTGTCTGATTCGTGGTCTCGTACTGATTTTTTAAGACCATCCCTCCGCTATGGTGACATGTTGAATTAATGCCATGACAGAATCACTTACACTGCAGACAATAGAACACAACAAATCTGCATTTCTTCTTGTTCATGCAAGAATCTCATCCGCAGTTGGTACTATCTATTGTCTTGCATTGGCTGGATCTAGTCTCGGAACTGGCCTCACGTCCACCCCAGTAGCAGTGTCCCAAAGCTCATATGCGCTTAGGATGGTCTTCATCTTGACCTTCCAAAGAGGATAGTTAGAGCCCTCCAACTTTCCACTTTCGCCGAACGGTGGGATTCGCAGTCTTGCAGGGTGGGCCATCTCTCACAATTTGCTCGCAAATAGAAACACACTACCAAATCTTCTTGCTAGAGTCCAGGCTCTGATACCATAAAATAATACAACGTCTGTGCTCAACAGATAACAGGATCTCGTACACAAGAGAGAAAACTAGATAGTATGGAGAATAAAAAATTTGATTACTGTAGAACTGATACAATAGATGGCGCTGCCTCCCAACCGTGTGCTCCTGTGAAAGAAGCTTCGATGGCAAGCTGGAAACAATAGAGGACGGAGGCTGGATGCTAAGGAATCAGGGTTGTTATAGCCAGTGATGATATGGGCTTCACGTGCTCACTCTTATATAGCCACTAGTCGTAGTCAGTTAGACCCAATATGGTGACTGACCCAGTCCGCCCAAAACGGTCGACTGGGGGTCAGTCTCGAAATAGGCCACCGACCACACGATAGAACCGGTGCGCAAAATAGAGCAACTAGCCTACGGTCTCCGTTTGGCCCACAACCATCCAGGATCATCTGGGACTCCAAACGATCCCCGCAACCCGAGAGTGGGCTGCCCCGAGAAATGCTCTGTCTACCCTCAATGCGGTCAGTCATGGGATGCCTTCTTGCACTTTCATGTAGCCTAGTCGGCAGTGTGCCAACTCTATCTGAAGCGGTCTAGCCATCAGGCCACACATGGCCCCCATCTGGTTGAGGGCAAGCCTTGCTTACACACTCTTGCAAAAGCCATTCATGCAGGTAGCTTCATTTCTTCATCTTGCAAGTTTTGGATAGACTCTTATGGCTTTGCCCTTTTAGCAATGTCATGTTGTTTATCAGCAAGCTATGGGTCTACACCCTCATGAGGTTTTTCAATAGGAGTCATGACACATGTAAGATTTGTTAAAAGATAGAGGAGGCCTATAAAGATTGTCAATCCCATATACATTGGCATCAACTTGAAGACATGACTCTTCCAATGCATGAAAACCAAGTGCATTCTTACTCCATCTGCAAAATCTTGACAATAGACTTTCCCAAATTCATTCCATTAGGGAAACACATTATCTTCTATCAGAAGATATCTTCTCGTAGGATAAAAAACTACAACTTATGTCCATTATCTTCTTATCCCTACATGATGTAATAAGAAATGCATTATTGCTAATGCACCCACACAACATACTACAAATCCGCTACACCATTTAGGAAATTGAAGGAAAATTTTTATAAAGTACCACAAACTATCACATATTGGGTAGGGAAATCCCTTGAATCTTTTTGCTATGCAAATCTTACATAAGCTAATGTGTCTATGTCAATCATCTACGTACATATGTTATTCTATAAGTCTTATGTTTTGTTAGTACATTGTAAATAACCATTCTAAAGATGTATAGAATAGGTAGTATAAGATCTTATACTAAATTATTTGCATTCTGTAGCATAGGTACTACAGCATCTTGTGCTATCAAGGGTGGGAGAAATTATGTAGCACTTGAGAAAGATGAGATACAAGTAGCATTTACTTAAATGTTTGTGAAGGGCGTGCTAGAGTTACCCAATGAAGACAAGGAAGTTGGCGCTCTTGTAATTGCAAATAATGAGAAATTCCAATCAGCATCAAGAGAGACTATGCCTCCTCTTCATGATGAACCTAGGGAGCTGGTATCATTGATAGATATAGAGAATCCTACCCCTATAGTCACAAACAAAGGACAGGTGGTGTACCACCCCAAGTTCCTAAGCAACTTCTTGATGTTTAAGTTACACTTGGTAGGTATTTGAGATATTTGTCTTTTGGATTTGTCATACCATGCCCTTCCTCCTTTTGACCCTATCACTTTAGTGAAGGCTTGTTGAAGCCTCATTGAAGCTCTAATGGAGTGTAGATGAAGCGCGTAGAGAAAAAGGTGGTGCCTCCTTCTACTGAAATAACATAGTAGCATGTAGCAATCAATTCTCAAATTAGTGTTATCTCCCTTTGCAATCTAGGTCCTTGTTCTCTTTCATGCTCCTGGATAACCTCACTTACATGCCATGCATCTTTGCATACATCGTCTCCTCCCTTTCTCAAAGTGGAATGCATGAAATGCCCACACATTTGTGCTTTATTGAGTGTAGGAGGATACCCATTTTGTCTCTGGTTTCTTTTGCCAAGCTTCACCGCCATATGTCAAATGTTTCATTTGACATATCTCTCCAAACAAACATTTCTTTGCTTTGATGGAGCATTGATAAAGCTCGAAGAGAGAAAGGTTGTGTCTCCTTCTACCCAAATGACATAGTAGCATGTAGCAATCAATTCTCATATTGGGTTGTTATTCCTTTTGCAATCGAGAGTCCTTGTTCTCTTTCATGTATGTATGTATCCATCTATATATGTATATAATACAACATATTATATATTATATTATTATTGTAATATTTATAAATTATATATATATGTCGTGTGTCTCTCTCTCTATAGATAGATATATTGTATGTCTCTCTCTCTCTCTACAGATAGATATATTTGCATTTATTTATATATAGATGTTATATTATATATAATATATAATATATTATAATATATATGATACAATATATTATAATATATTATTGGCCTACCACTGTAGGTGCAAGTCTTAGTAAAGGCTTCACAATAGAAATGAAAATGGGGTTTGTCTATTTTTATAAATTTTGGATAATTTGGTGTCCACTTTCATTCATTTTTCATTCTCTTGGGTCAACTTTGTTTAGCTTGTTATTGTAATATTTATAAATAATATATAATGAATGCATTATGTGTGTGTCTCTCTCTGCATAGATAGATTTGCATTTATATATATACATATATATGTTATATTATATATAATATATTATAATACTTATATATATATACTATATTATATATTTTATTATATACTCTTCAGTGAATGAACGAAATGAGTGTTCATCTTGTGCATGCCGTGTGCCACCTCTTCTCTCTCTCTCTCTCTCTCATATATATATAATATAATATATAATATAACATATTATTATTGTAATATTTATTAAATAATATATAATAAACATATTATGTGTCTCTTTTTATCTATGTATATTTATACTTATATGTTATATTATATATAATGTAAATATCAAATAATGTATGATATAAAATGTATTATGCCTCTCTTTCTCTCTTTGATATATAAATACAAATATAAATATATAGATATTTATTATAAAATATATAATAGATTATATTATTATTATCTTATTTATTAAATAATATTTAATAATATATTATGTGTCTCATAAATATATATGTGTGTGTGTGTGTGTGTTTTAAAATATATATTATATTTTATTATATAGAATCCTCTCCACGTCACCACATGGACTCCAACTGGCTAACCGTCGATGAGCAAGGTGTTGCCACATGTCTCTGCTATGCTCTATCTCCAGTCGCTTAACAGTCGCTAAGCAACGCATTGCCACATGTCTCTGCTACACTCTGTCCCCTGGTCCTATGCTCGTCTCTCATAGCGTGCTCCGCGAGTCTTCCACTGCATCCCTACATGTCGCCATGTGTCGAATGCTACATCGCCACTGTAGAGCTGCATGTCACTAAATGCCACCTCGGATCTCTACCACTAGGTGTCCCGCACTACTGGTCTGCAATGCTGCTCTAGGGTCTGCTTCCTGTCATCCAAAGTCCAGACTATAGTTGGCTCCTCCAATTTTGGTGGGAGTGGGCATTAAAGATGTTGTGGTTGTTGTGCAAGACTCAGACTTGCGACAGTTTTTGTGCCATGTGTTGTAGTTCTAAAACCCCTCCTCAGCATTGCTTGCACATGACGCCACATGTCACAATGTAGATTGTGTAGCTTTTCTCACCTACCACTCATTGCCAAGTGGATTGCAGATGCGTAGAGCAGACTACGTGTAGTCCAGATGCCAGAGCAGACCTTGGGGCATGAATTGCACCACTTCTCACCATGTGTTCAATGATCACCCACCACATCGTCACTATAGCTCCCACATAGAGCCTCGCATGTCCCACAGTCCCAGTCTATGTAGTCTTTGCTTAGCAGTCTTTTGCCACATGGCAAATTGGTGAATATTGAAGCTGTGGCAGCCTATTATCCCACTAGTCTCTAACCACTCCAGAAGAGCAATGCTCTGTCACCTGCTCTACTTTCTGCCACATGCCTCAAAGCTCCCCCAACGCTCCCGAAGCTCCCCCAAAGCTCTCAAACCTTAGATTTCCTCCCACTGGCATAGCTGAGCTGACAACCCTTAAACACATGCATGCATGTGTGAATGCATGCATAAAAATTATGGTTGACTTTGTTGCACGAAAATTGTGCCATGTGTTGCTCATGAAACTACCATACTCAAGAACAAAAAGTACACTCATACTATTCAAAAATCATTGTCGCTTAGCTTACTCATCAAAATGAATCTGTCCTTTTGCAACTGTGTCAAACAAAGGCTAAAAAATGGGAGCTTGCGAGTGTTGGAAGACGACCTTGAAAGACTGATGTAGCTCGTTGGAGGAACCTCTTCTAAAAGTGAAAGCTTTGTCAGGAAACAACAGCCGCATTTGAGCAGAACACCACCTCTATATTTTTCCCTTGCGATTGAATCTCTGAAGCCTAGTAATAATGATTGTAGAGGGCATCATGGATGATTTTTTCAAGTTAGTTTCGTTAAGAAGCAAAACTTTTATATTGGCGTCGAAAGTTTGTATGCCCTAATAAAAATAAATGTTGGAAATATTCACAAGAATTTGAAACTTTTATGCAAAAAAATTAAAGTTTTGCCAGGATTTACATTTTTTCATTCAAAAATTCAAAGAATATATATATAAAAGTACTACATTCTATTAATATTGTGAAACTTAAATAACGATATTGAAAACTTTCGCCAAGATTTCCTATTAATATATAAGCATAGCTTTGATAAAAACAACCCTGGAGGCCATTTAGGGAATGCTAAGAAACAGAGAGGGAGGAAACCTGGAGGGGGAGGTACATCTGCATCTTTAGTTCCACTTTACATTGGTATTAGAAAAGAAATCGTTATGTTTTTTCCTTCATTGCTCTCAAATATATTGCGGTTGATTATGAGTATGGCTTGATAAAGAAAAGCAATGCTTAAAATTCAAAATAACTAGATTTTCATAGGCAAGGTATCAAACTTAGATTCTATCTTTGCTTGTCTCATTCATACAGATAATTTTTACGAAAATCCCCTTGGCACCATAATTTCTATGACACAATAATTGAAAACTTTAAACCAGAACTTTGCATTACCTTGTGAAGATGTTATTCATGCTTCATAAAATTTTTCCTCATTCTTATTATTAAATATAGAAGCGGTGGATACCCAAATGGCCTCTCTATTCCCTAACTTCGACAAAGATGGAAAGGCATGTCGAAAATGGTGGGGTCGTGTGTTGTTACCACAAAAAAAAATCCAATGTAAATGAAATAAGTGGAAGTATTTTGTGTACATGTGGCATTTGTCATATGGAATATTGAGTAGCCAAGGCCCCATGGTTGAGGTGGCAAGAGAGTCCATGTGCCACCTTTCCATATAGAAGGCATCTTGGAAAATGATGCATATAGTCCATACTACTAGCCATACTTTATGTGGATATTGGCTAAGGTGGCAAGGCACCCCCATGTGCCATGCCTCCACCTAGGCAACATTAAATGTGGCATGGGACAAAGCCAATGGGTGCTAGAATATAAAATGTGTGAGAGGTAGATGTAGCATAGGATCTCGGACCAACCCCTCCATGTAGAATGGACCCATGTGGGGGGAGGGGTGGTAGATAGTCCAAGGGATATTAGTAAATACACGGAAAGTAGGATGAGGTGGCAAGCCTCTTTGTGACAGCCCTCCACTTGTCCTCCTAGATGTTTTAAGATATTATAAAATTGAGAAGGGACCAAGGGGGTATCTTAGACTTGGGATATGGGGTCTAATTTATGTGGAAAAATGAGGCAACGGGTTGTCACACACAATTGAGAGTGCATACCCACCTTGCCCACATGGGAGGTTCCTCCACACACACCATGCATGTGGGAGGATGCATTTATGGGAGGGAGCCCCCTCTTCTTTGTTATAAAAGGAGGGGCTATTCCTTTGATGCGACACGCTCATTCTTGTGTAGCCACCATGCTCTAGCCTCTAATATATATCTGCATATTTTCCATGACTCTCTCCCTTTGTTGTCTATGCCATCATGTCTCCTCCTCCTCCTCCTTTGTTCTCCACACTCACCTCCTATTGATGTTCATACCCTTCCCTTTCTCCCTCCTCCAACTCCTTCCTATTTTCCCTCTACTCATGTTGCCACTCCCACATCCTCTTCTCCTCTTTCCATTTTAGTCCTCCCATGCCACCGCTTCATTCCTCTTCTTCTCTTCCTCTCCCAGTTGTGGGCATTGAAGGCCTTTGATGAGTGTTGATTGATAGAGTTCAAAATCCCACAACAAATTTGGTGTGGCTGCTAGGATATGCTCTCCACGGTATGGCATATGAAGGGCACCTCGCCGTTGATGACTCCTTGATAAGCCCTTCACCTATGTGAATATACTTGATTATTATCCCATTGATGTTTATTTTTTCTTGAAAAAGAGGGGGGGGAACCCACTTCTTTCCCCTACTTTCTCATCCATGTTTCTCTCTCTAATCCCTCCCTCTTCCCTCTTCCACACTCCCACTCCCTTTCTCTCTCCTCTCTCTCTCTCTCCACTCTCCCATGACCTAAGTTAGAGTACAAATCTGAGGTGCTCAATGCGTAGAGCAGGATCCTCCAAATTCCTTATGGATTAAAAGTTACTGCTATTTGAAATTTGAGCCAAACTTTGATGATGTGGCACTCGCTGCCCTTGCTGATGTCACCATGCATAATTGCCACGTGTCATGGTCTATTGACTACCATGTGTTAGTCTCTACTAGTTGCCAAGTCACTCCCACTGACTGCCACATGTCAGTTTACTATTTGCCATGTGTCACTTCCGCTGACTGCCACGTGTTGATTGCATCCTTATGATGTGGCATTGTTCAAGGCTTTGAGGGATTTGAACCCTTGACCTAAATTTCTGAAAAAAGTATTGGTTACCACTAAGCTAAGTAACTTTTCATATAATTATTTGAAAAGATGGAGGGAAGGAAGAGCTACATTTGTGGCTTCAGAAATAGATAAATTGTGTATGCACAATGAGCAGCCGAATAGACAACACTTTTGAGCACTTTGGAAGAGAAAGAAATGGAAAAGAAAGGGAAGAGACACTCAAGAGAGAGAACCTGAAGTGACCTTCATTACCAATAGAGTGAGAATCCATTCCAATGCAACTCAAAATACTATAAGCACAAGGGAGAAGAAGAGGTTTCATACCACAGGGGATTCACTAGTAGTAATAAGGAGACATCACCTGCGTGCAATAAATATATGAAAATCTCCCTTATCTACCTCCTATTTATGAGACCTTACCTTATAAAATGTACCTTCCTTCCCTTATATACCCCCCCTCCCTTACACTCACCTGGTACCATACGATAAACCCTAGTGGACCCCCTGGGTTTCATACATACTACATACAAGAGGGAGCGGAAGCTCCAAGATTACTCATAGAGAGAGAATAAACTAAAGAGAGATGGACTCAAGAGTCTACATAAGAGAATATCTACAAGAGGGAGAGAAGGCTCATGGAAGAGGCTTGAGGAGACTAGAGCTACAGCAACATGAGGCCTAATGGTGGAAGAGACGTTGAACAAGGGAGAGGAGGGCTCATTTTATAGAGATTTTATCACCCTCCTTCACCCATTTACAATTGATGCATGTAGATTTCTTTCCCCATCAATCACATAAGCCCATATGTCACCATCCATGTCCTTTTTGGCTACTCTTTCCATGTGTCCCATCAAAAGATGCTCAAGACTCTTAAAATATTGAGAAAGTCAAGAGTCTCCCAACATGGAGCCCATAGGGACCCTCTCTTTTCCATATGTCCACATCCTCCTTATTCCACATAGGAATTCTAGAAGGATTCCTCTTGACTTCACACTCCTCCACATGCCTTCCACATGCTTGGCATGTGATCTCTATTATATTATTGGAACACATGGACATGAGCCCACCTCTTTGTATGACTCAATCTTCCTATTTTCTAAAAACCCCATAATATCCCATACACAAATAACTCTCACCCCATACCAAAGTATTTATCATTCATACACATGGTATTTACAATGATCCATTCCACTCATCCTCTCAATCCCATACAATATCTTAGAAAATAGAAATAAGTGAGAGCAGTTAGGCAATCACTTGATACTCAGACTCTTATAAAACATAGAGAAAAATAATACCAATGTCAAAATAAAAAATATTAATTTCTGGGGTCACATCTTTCCTCCCCTAGCAGATCCTCTCTAGTGACAGAGAGGGTCTACTGGCCCTCAAGGTGGTTGAGCATAGAAGAATTTTCGGCGATACTCATTCGTGCGTCCGAGTATCACCGTGTTGTCAACATCCTCAAGCTGATAGGTTCCATTGGTGAACTTCTTCTTGACTCGATATGGTCCCTCCCAACGGTCGATAAACTTTTTGTCAAGCGGCTTGTCGAGATGGCTATCAAATCTCATGACGAAGTCTCCTTTTGCAATATCTTTCTTCTTGCGTAATTTGGTGTTAACAAAATGGGCCTTGCGCCTTTGTTGAGAAGCTTCCAAGTTTGTGAGGCCTTTAATTTGCATTCATCCAAGGCTTCTAGCTGTACCAAGCGTTGAGCATAGGCATCCTCCTATCCTTCTATTCTTGTAACAACAGGAGTGCAAAGACTATAATATTAGTGGACCTACAGTGTGCTCTAGCAGTAGTTCACATACTTCACCATGGACAGGCAGATTGAGATCAGGAGAATCTCCTCAAAGCAATGTAGATAGTGGTATGCAGGTATCACGAAAAGGAAAAGAGAAGGTAGATCAGCCCATGTTTGATGTGAATGCAAGTCACCCTTATGTGGATGGTGAATCTAGTGGCTCAAAACAGAGCATTGATGATGAGTTGGGTATTCCTTCTGTTGTTACACCTAGAGTAAGGAAGACCAGGGATGTTTTGAGAGCGCCTGGAAGTGAGCCTATTTTGTGCAGGTCTACCAAAGCTAGGTATCCTGTGGATAGGCTGAAATATGATGGATTTACAGCCATTCACTATGCCTATATGGTCAAAGTGATACAGGAACCAGAACCCACTTCTTTTGAGTAAGCCATGGGAAAAGAAAAATGGGAGAAAGCCATGGATGAAGAAATGGATGCCTTGGAAGCAAATGCTACATGGGAATTGGTGCCTTTGCCTAAAGACAAGAATGCAATTGGCTGTAAGTGGGTTTATAAGGTAAAACACAATGCAGATGGTTCTGTGAACAGATACAAGGCAAGATTAGTTGTCAAGGGGTATGCACAGACATATGGCATTGATTATGAAGAAACATTCAGTCCGGTTGCAAGGATGGCAACCGTGAGAGCAGTCATTGCTATGGTTGCATCAAAGGGATGGTCTTTACATCAGATGGATGTAAAGAATGTTGAGATATGGTGCCATGAGCACTTGTAGGGCAAAGGTATGGGCAAAGGATAAGCTGCCACATGGCATGGAGGAGATATCCCACATGTGAGCAAGCAAATGGATGTAAGTACCCTCACCTATAAAAGGGAGGTTCATTTGAAGTAATATCAATCAAGCACTTTGCACTATCTCAAGATTCTTTTTATGAGTCCAAGCTAATCTATCTTGGAACCTAATTGACTTGAGATACATGTCATGAGCACTCTCTTCATCATGTTTCCACATAGGTTTCATCCACCTTAGAGCACTCCATAGATCCTGAGGCATGCATGTTTTGTCATGGTATCAGAGCATAGGTTTAGCTTTCCTAGTTTAGCTCATTAGTAGTTCACTAGGATTGCTTTCATTCCTAGATTAGTTGTAGCATGTCTTAGGAGCTCATGAGTTCTCCTAGATTAGTTTTAGATTGAGGTTTGAGTGTTCTCTTTCAGTGTTCATTCTTTCATTCTGCCGTTGAAAGATTTCCACTCTTTTCCATTTGTTCATTCCGTTCATGATTAATGGAGTTTGTGAGAGAGAGTTTGAGTTCCTCTGTGAGAGAAAGAGATAGTGATCATTCCTCATGATCTACTGCTCACAACCAGACTTTAGCGAGATGGATTGACCAACAACAAGTAGCAAGGTTTGGCCATGCACAAGCAATAGCATGACAAGGACCTGCAAACGCGGGTGGCTCAACAAACAAAGCCACAACAAGCATGCAGCCAAGCCACGCCTCCTCCAAGCGGAATCGCACAGAGGCAAGGGGGGTGTAGAAAAGGCAAACGAAAAC
Source organism: Dipteris shenzhenensis (assembly GCF_047967505.1). Lineage (NCBI taxonomy): Eukaryota > Viridiplantae > Streptophyta > Polypodiopsida > Gleicheniales > Dipteridaceae > Dipteris > Dipteris shenzhenensis. Next base: position 36,321,750 of record NC_141614.1, read on the forward strand.
GTTGCCCATGCAAAGTAACTGCCATGGAGGCTCTTCATCAACGGACCCTGCAAGGCAGCCGCGACACATAAGTCCTCTCCAATAGCACCTCTTTCAGACTGATGAGCCAAGCTACTCTAAGCAGACATCCAACAAGGAACAACCTTCACACACGATGCTCATGCGCTGTGCTCACCAATAGCTGCAACACAATTCCCATGGAAGTATTTTGTGACTCAATGTAACATAGACCTCCACGGGCGACTACACCTGTAGCAGGCAAACACGCCTAGAGCTGCTCACCTTGCCAGCAGCGGTGGCAACTGAATCTCTGCTGGAGCTGCTGTGTCACTGGAGATGAAGGAGAGGCCGCTTGTGGAGCTCCGGTTACCTGGCTTATAGGATTGAGACTTGAATCACAGATGCAAACAGAATGGCCCAAACTACAACAAGCTCCCGTAGCATCTACTGTGCCTCCTTCAACGAAACTGCAACACCCACGACACATAGTCACTCCACCATCCGCAATCTCCATCGAGCCTTGCAAGAGCTCTCAGCATGCAACAACGCTTAGAGCCACCTATTGCAACAAAGTGCCTCATCGCCAAGCTCTCCTTTGCTATCTAAGCCATCACCAAGCTACTTCACGTCGCGCCATCGCTTGCAGCAGAGTTTGTTTCAAAGGTTTCCTTCAAGGTTGCCTTGGATTGACACGTGGCAAGATAGAAACTAACCATGGTTGAGTGTCTATAACCTTGGTTGAGTACATCTGGTTATGTTAACTCACTAGTCAAGTTTTTTCAATCTGGGTTAAGTTCAGGTTTAGTTAAGTGCCACCTAAGCACAGAGGCCCCTGCTGAGCACAGTATGGAATTCAGCATGTGAATCCCTGTGCCACATCATCAAAGGCCCTCTTCTTCACAGAACCTTTGACAAGCCGTAACTTCCAATCCAAGAAGAATTTGTACATGCTCCAAAAAGGAAAAGTAATCGTCTTTCTGAGCTCTACGCGCCTGTTAGGTCAAAATCATTGTATGCAATTAGACAATTAGACACTGCCAATATTGAAAGAAATCAATTGGTAAGACCTTTGCAACAAATGAAAAAGCAACGCATGAATGTAGAAAGCATGCCAAAAGCACAAGTGCATGAGATGATCATAGCAAAAAGCATGGCATCCACACACAAAGCATCAAGGCACATGGAAAAACAAAGCATCATGCAGGTAGCTACACCAAACAAAGAAGCAAACGTATCATCATCAAGCCATGAGCCAAAAGGTGACATAAATGGAATGTATTAAGAAGCAAAAACCTTGCCAACCTTGCCTATGTTTTGTAATCAAACCTAACCACCTGAGAGTAGCTATGAAAGCACCCAGGGGAGGTATGGACATGTAAAAGCCACACTTGACCACCTTAAGTAGCAATGCATGCACTAAGGGGAGGTGATGGAATGTAACTCACATCTGACCACCTTGCAGTAGCCAAAGGATCATGGCACCAAGGGGAGGTGTTGAGATATGGTGCCATGAGCACTTGTAGAGCAAAGGTATGGGCAAAGGATAAGCTGCCACATGGCATGGAGAAGATATCCCACATGTGAGCAAGCAAATGGATGTAAGTACCCTCACCTATAAAAGGGAGGTTCATTTGAAGTAATATCAATCAAGCACTTTGCACTATCTCAAGATTCTTTTATGAGTCCAAGCTAATCTATCTTGGAACCTAATTGACTTGAGATACATGTCATGAGCACTCTCTTCATCATGTTTCCACATAGGTTTCATCCACCTTAGAGCACTCCATAGATCCTGAGGCACACATGTTTTGTCAAAGAATGCTTTCTTGCATGGTGATTTGCAAGAAGAGGTCTTTATGGAGCAGCCACTAGGTTATGTTCATGCTGTTCATCCTGAGTTTGTTTGTAGGTTGAAGAAAGCCCTGTATGGCTTGAAACAAGCACCTAGAGCATGGTCTGACAAGATAGGACAATATCTTGTCACTATTGGCTTTCAGATTTCCAAGGCAGATTTCTCACTTTATGTGAGAAAAACAGAGAAAGGTATTATGCTGCTTGTCATTTATGTTGATGATTTGATCATCACAGGTGATAGTGATGAAGATATCCTTCATGTGAAAATGCTATTGAAGCAGAAGTTTGAGATGAAGGATTTGGGAGAGCTGCGTTATTTCTTGGGCATTGAGGTGATTAGATCACCAAGTGGGATACGGCTCTTGCAGAGGCAGTATGGATTGGACATGCTGTCCAAATATGGGATGACAAGCTGTAAGCCTATTTCAGTTCCTTTGGAGTAGAATGTGAAGCTGAGCGCAGATGCAGGTGAGCTTCTGGAAGACCCTACTATGTACAGATGCATAGTAGGAAGTTTGATTTATATGACTATTACCAGGCCATATTTGAGCTATGCTGTTGGATTGGTAAGTCAGTTTATTCAGGCTCCAAGGAAACCGCATTTGGATGCGGCTAGACGCATACCCAGGTATGTGAAGTCCACATTGCAGTATGGACTATTTTATGAGGCTGGGGTTCAGATACAGTTGCATGGATACACTGATGCTGATTGGGCTAGTAGTATTTCAGATAGACGATCTACCAGTGGATATGTGTTCTCTTTTGGGAGTGCTGCAGTCACTTGGAGCAGCAAGAAACAGCCTACAGTTACCTTGTCAAGCACAGAGGCTGAGTACAGGGGTGCAGCAATGGCTGCATGTGAGGTAGCTTGGTTGCATAAGCTACTTTATGATATGCATCAGTCTACAGATGGGCCAGTTGTCATTTATTGTGACAACATGAGCAGTATACACTTGGCAAATAACCCAGTCTATCATGCTAGAACAAAGCACATTGAGGTACATTATCACTATGTGCAGGAGAAGGTTTTACTAGGTCTTATTGATCTAGTTTATGTCAGCACAGAGGATCAGGTAGCTGACATATTCACGAAGGCATTGGGCGCAGAGAAGCTGCACAAGTTCGGAGGCCTGCTTGGTGTGCAAGAATTGGGATTGAGCTCGAGGGGGAGTGTTGAGATATTGAGCTCCACTCGTGATATGCCAGGGTGACCATTGTGCATTTATGTCACCGACTTGTTAGCTGCAAATGTGGTTGGTA
>NC_141614.1:36327363-36339016 GCF_047967505.1 Dipteris shenzhenensis
ATGTTATTCCATAAGTCTTATGTTTTGTTAGTACATTGTAAATAATCATTCTAAAGATGTATAGAATAGGCAGTATAAGATCTTATACTAAATTATTTGCATTCTGTAGCATAAGTACTACAGCATCTTGTGCTATCAAGAGTGGGAGAAATTATGTAGCACTTGAGAAAGATGAGATACAGGTAGCATTTACTTAAATGTTTGTGAAGGGCTTGCTAGAGTTACCCAATGAAGACAAGGAAGTTGGCGCTCTTGTAATTGCAAATAATGAGAAATTCCAATCAGCATCAAGAGAGCCTATGCCTCCTCTTCATGATGAACCTAGGGAGCTGGTATCATTGATAGATATAGAGAATCCTACCCCTATAGTCACAAACAAAGGATAGGTGGTGTACCACCCCAAGTTCCTAAGCAACTTCTTGATGTTTAAGTTACACTTCGGTAGGTATTTGAGATATTTGTCTTTTGGATTTGTCATTGTAATGGACATGCTTTGGATCAAGAGATTAGATATAGTCAAGGCTATATAATGCATACTTCAAAGGAAAAAATCTCAAAGCCACAAAAATAAAGCAAGCTTGGCTGGCATTCTCTCTCTCTCTCTCTCTCCCTCTTCCTTCTTGCTAGATTTGCATATGGAGATGGATCAAGAGGACAAACCAAATCTAATCTCGAGTTCCTCATGTAACTTTCTTATCCGCCAAGTCCAAAGATAAAGGCAGTTGACGGACATAAATTGGAACTGTGCCAATAAAACAAGTAAGGGAGTTTCTCGCTATAACATCATTGCGAGACCAACAAAATCCACAAGAACAACACTCTCAAGAAAACCCGGGACTGAGGGAACAATAAACAAAAGCAATGGGCACCCTCTTTGAAAACGGGGAAGTGAAGGGACCTCCAACTGAGTGCACATCTTGGTAACTGCCTTGTAAAATAAGCAGGGACAAACGACACAAAATCGAAGCAGTACTCAAACTGTTACCATCCTCAAAAGAAACAGAGGACGAAATGATCAAACGTCCTAACATTCATTCAAAATGTCCGGCCACCAAAAGCAAAATATGGGTAAATCAAAGCCCACAGCGTTGCAATATCAAAACAATGAGAACCTATAAAGGCTCATTTTTCTTCATGATGATGATGATGCTAAACGTTCAACCCTCTTGGATCCTCCTCTTAAGCTGCCTCAACTAAGCAGAAGTACACAACTATTACCATCCTCAAAAGAAACAGAGGAAATGATCAAACGTCCTGACATTCAATTAAAGTTTCCGGACTCCAAAAGCATGGGTAGGCACGAATCTAGATCAGAGGCCACAACGTTGCAGAATCAATACAATGAGAACCTATACCTCTCATTTTTCTTCATGATCATGATGATGATGAGATATCTACACGTTCAGCCCTCTTGGATCCTCCTCTTAAGCTGCCTGCGGATTGCTAGCTTCTTCTCTAACATTCTTTGAGACCGTCCTGGAGGTCGCCACGGAGCACCTGAAGCAACTTATCGCCGTTGACATTGGCAGGAGCTGGTACATCCGCAGCTTCTGCCAACTCATTCCACAACGTCTGCCACGCAAGACCATTACAAGGAAGAAGTCTTTTGGCCTTCAACATGCTGTGATTCTTGGCTCGCTTCGCCACATACGCCACTGCAGCTGTCCTGTTGCCAAAGACGACGAGATCCTTGAGCTCAACCGTGAACACCTTACGGGCCTTGGTGGCCAAGCCCAACGTGCTGTTTTTTGATGCCTTAATGGTGTCGGCTACCAAGCCGATGACGTTGGCCATGGCGAAGAGCAGCTGCCCGGTGGCTGATACATTGGACATGTAGACGATAGAGGCTATCAAGTAGATGTAGAGGATGGAAGCAGACAAAAACAGGAGACACTTGATGCCGAGAGGGGTTTCGTGAACTACTTGGCGTTGGAAAAGAGCTTGAATGATCGCCTCGTCCGCATGGATGAGATGAAGAGTCTGGGATTCCTTGCTGTTGAGCACCAAACAATCCCCTGGTGGTGCTGCATCTGCAACTTGCGGAACGCTGTATTTGAACGCGCACAACCTCAATCCGAACACTGCTAAAATCATCCCCAACGTTCCGAACGAAATCAATCCCGCTACAAACCACTCTTTGCACTGGCAGCTCATTACAATCACTACCACTGTTAGCATCAACGGTAGCAACCCCAGCACCAACGCTCCTCCCCTGCTCGCTTTCAGTTGCACCATCGTCGTCCCCTCCTCCAACTCTGTCTTCGTCATCTGCACTTCCAGAACGATCACCTTCACCTTCCGCTTCGCATCCCTCCCCACCTTCCTTCCCAGCTCTCGACCAGCAAGATCTGATAGCTCAATATCTTTTCCCTTCTCGCTTGTCTGGGGTTGAGCCTTCCACAGCGCCTCGTGCTCGTTCACGACGCTCGCTCCTACGGCATTACCCACGGGACAGTCTGTGTCAGAATGCAAGCCGATATAGCTCAACCCATCAGGCGACCCCAGCTCGAATAGCTGACATGCATCCCCCGCTCCACCTATGGCCAACAGGTGTCCCACACGGAATTTCGAGGCTTCGAACAACGCCGAACCCACGCTCATACTCCCAGGCCCTATATGGCCGGTCACGTAGAAGCATGCATCGTTGAGAGCCGAGTACGCCAGACCCCTGATGGACGCTTTCGTTCCGAAAGCACCAGCCAAACCGATCAGGCCGAAGTTTTTCCGTATGCTTCCCAGAGCATGGCACAGACCCTCAGCGGACACTGTCCTGAACTGTTGTGCAAGGAGAAAGAGGGCCACTAACTTAGGACTTGGTAGCGGTTTGAATCCCCCGCCTCGACCGCTCAGTGCGACAGGCGGAGCCTGCTGCTTGCTCACCCCGTCGTGGCTCACATTCTTGTTCTGATGCTCCATTGCTTTGAACGTGACAAAGTGCCAACAAGACCTTTCTTAGTCTTGTTTGTATGTAGTCTGAAGCACTGTGAACTGCAAGGATCAAGAGGCGGATCAAGCAGCACTTAACATGGTGAAGCTTGAGTAAAGAGCCATTTTGATTCTTGCAAGAAGTCGTGAATTGTTCTGCAAAGGCAGGAAGCATGACCAAACGGGTTCCGGAATCCGAATCCAAGGATTAGGGATTTGGATACTACAGAACGCTACTTCAAGCTGGTGATTTGCAATTTGCAAATCCTATCCTTCAAGGGCCGCCTTTCAGCAAGTGGACACAGATTGCGCCAGCCACAGCACAGCAGGCCATAGCGTATTACATAACTGCTTTGCTCCATGAAGAGTTCGCACGGCCAAACAAACAAATGGAGCATGACCAAAGGGGTTGCAACTTGCAAATACAAACAAGCGATTGTCGATTTTCAATGCTGCTCTAGCTACACCAAAACGGACAGAGCTGTGAACGGTAAGATCCGCCGAGAATCTGCCGGTAATTGGATAGTCTAGAGACTCTATAGTATTATAATATCGACCCCATTCTCGAGTTTCTACCTTGAATAGGATATCGCAACCTTATACTGAACCATATTAATATATTAGCGCCTGGGATTCCTCCACGGAAACGGCTATTCCTACTAAATGCTTCCCAGCACGGCAGCGTATGCAACTTTCAACGTCTGTGGGCCAGTACGTGCTTTCAGAATTCAGACAGACGTTCAGCGAAGCGGCCATCATTTTAGATCTGTGAATGTGGGCGTCAGAGAGGACTCAATCTGCCCAGTGCCTACCCACTCTGCGCCGGCCTGTAGCCTGTAGTCTCACCTTCACAATGGCATCGATTTTTTTTTGGCCTGGCAAGGATCCTAAAGGACTTGGCCGAAGGGATGACTTGGTTAATCACCTCCATATTTTTGAAGTTAGTTCATTTGGTCAATTTGACCTTGCAAATATACGATGAGGCTTAAATGTGGGTTAGTAGAAGTGTTTAGGGTTTAAGGTTTTTATTTGCTTGAGGACTTACTAAATGTTTTTTCGTCTTTTATCCTAAAGCTTTTGTCTTTTGTTAGGTATCTCTCTCTAAAGATGGAGAACCTCTTTTGTCTCTTGTATGACACCACATTTATATTACTTTTTTGGCTCTGCAAGGGTCCTAAGGGATGACTTGGTTAGTGAGTTACTAATTAGGGCCATATTTTTTAAGTTAGTTCATTTGGTCAATTTGATCTTGCAAATTATGGTTAGTATGAGGCTTAAATGTGGGTTAGTAGAAGTTTAAGGGCTTCGAATGTGTTTAGGGTTTAAGGTTTTTGTTTGCTCGTGGAGGTCCTATATGTTTTTTTTTCTTTTATCCTAAAGCTTTTGTCTTTTGTTAGGTATCTCTCTCTAAAGATGGAGGCGCTCTTTGTCTCTTGTATGACACCACATTTATATTACTTTTTTGGCTCTGCAAGGGTCCTAAGGGATGACTTGGTTAGTAAGTTGCCAATCACGGCCATATTTTTGAAGTTAGTTCATTTGGTAAATTTGACCTTGCAAATTATAGTTAGTATGAGGCTTAAATGTGGATTAGTAGAAGTTTAAGGGCTTCTAATGTGTTTACGGTTTAAGGTTTTTGTTTGCTTGTGGAGGTACTAAATGTTTTTTCGTCTTTTATCCTAAAGCTTTTGTCTTTTGTTAGGTATCTCTCTCTAAAAATGGAGGCTCTCTTTGTCTCTTGTATGACATTACATTTATATTACTTTTTTGGCTTTGCAAGGGTCCTAAGGGATGACTTGGTTAGTGAGTTACCAATTAGGGCCATATTTTTTAAGTTAGTTCATTTGGTCAATTTGACCTTACAAATTATGGTTAGTATGAGGCTTAAATGTGGGTTAATAGAAGTTTAAGGGCTTCCAATGTGTTTAGGGTTTAAGGTTTTTGTTTGCTTGTGGAGATCGTAAATGTTTTTTTTCTTTTATCCTAAAGCTTTTGTCTTTTGTTAGGTATCTCTTTCTAAAGATGGAGGCTCTCTTTGTCTCTTATATGACACCACATTTATATTGCTTTTTTGGCTCTACAAGGGTCGTAAGGGATGACTTGGTTAGTGAGTTGCCAATCAGGGTCATATGTTTTAAGTTAGTTCATTTAATCAATTTGACCTTGCAAATTATAGTTAGTATGAGGCTTAAATGTGGGTTAGTAGAAGTTTAAGGGCTTCTAATGTGTTTAGGGTTTAAGGTTTTTGTTTGCTTGTGGAGGTCCTAAATGTTTAAATTTTGTCTTTTATCCTAAATCTTTTGTCTTTTGTTAGGTATCTCTCTCTAAAGATGGAGGCTCTCTTTGTCTCTTGTATGACACCACATTTATATTACTTTTTTAGCTCTGCAAGGATCCTAAGGGATGACTTGGTTAGTGAGTTCCCAATCAGGGCTATATTTTTGAAGTTAGTTCATTTGGTCAATTTGACCTTGCAAATTATGGTTAGTATGAGGCTTAAATGTGGATTAGTAGAAGTTTAAGGACTTCTAATGTGTTTAGGGTTTAAGGTTTTTGTTTGCTTTTGGAGGTCCTAAATGTCTTTTTGTCTTTTATCCTAAAGCTTTTGTCTTTTGTTAGGTATCTCTCTCTCTTGTATGACACCACATTTATATTACTTTTGCCAAAAAGTAACATGACCCATCTACAACAGGTTAGAGACCCGCTCTATTGAGTCTCTAGGTGGAATCTTAAAATTCTTTAATTCTAAGAAATGAAATTCCAAGTTTCAAGTCCACGTGTTTTTTCTCTCCCTCACGTGCATACACATATAAAGACTCAAGCATGGACATCCCCCTTGCACCCTTTCTCATATACACATGCGCACATCCTTTGCTAGGTCATGCCTTCCTTTGCTTCCTCTCCTCACTCATACCATGCCCTTCCTCCTTTTGACCCTGTCACTCCAGTGAAGGCTTGTTGAAGCTCTAATGGAGTGTAGATGAAGCACTTAGAGAAAAAGGTGGTGCCTCCTTCTACTCAAATAACATAGTAGCATGTAGCAATCAATTCTCAAATTAGTGTTATCTCCTTTTGCAATCTAGGTCCTTGTTCTCTTTCATGCTCACGGATAACCTCACTTACATGCCATGCATCTTTTCATACATCGTCTCCTCCCTTTCTCAAAGTGGAATGCATGAAATGCCCACACATTTGTGCTTTATTGAGTGTAGGAGGATACCCATTTTGTCTCTAGTTTCTTTCACCAAGCTTCACCGCCATATGTCAAATGTTTCATTTGACATATCTCTCCAAACAAACATTTCTTTGCTTTGATGGAGCATTGATAAAGCTCGAAGAGAAAAAGGTTGTGTCTCCTTCTACCCAAATGACATAGTAGCATGTAGCAATCAATTCTCATATTGGGTTGTTATTCCTTTTGCAATCGAGAGTCCTTGTTCTCTTTCATGTATGTATGTATCCATCTATATATGTATATAATACAACATATTATATATTATATTATTATTGTAATATTTATAAATTATATATATATGTCGTGTGTCTCTCTCTCTATAGATAGATATATTTTATGTCTCTCTCTCTCTCTACAGATAGATATATTTGCATTTATTTATATATAGATGTTATATTATGTATAATATATAATATATTATAATATATATGATACAATATATTATAATATATTATTGGCCTACCACTGTAGGTGCAAGTCTTACTAAAGGCTTCACAATAGAAATGAAAATGGGGTTTGTCTATTTTTTCAAAATTTGGATAATTTGGTGTCCACTTTCATTCATTTTTCATTCTCTTGGGTCAACTTTGTTTAGCTTGTTATTGTAATATTTATAAATAATATATAATAAATACATTATGTGTGTCTCTCTCTCTACATAGATAGATTTGCATTTATATATATACATATATATGTTATATTATATATAATATATTATAATAATTATATATATATACTATATTATATATTTTATTATATACTCTTCAGTGAATGAACGAAATGAGTGTTCATGTTGTGCATGCTGTGTGCCACCTCCTCTCTCTCTCTCTCTCTCTCTCTCTCTCTCTCTCTCTCTCTCTCTCTCTCATATATATATAATATAATATATAATATAACATATTATTATTGTAATATTTATTAAATAATATATAATAAACATATTATGTGTCTCTTTTTATCTATGTATATTTATACTTATATGTTATATTATATATAATGTAAATATCAAATAATGTATGATATAAAATGTATTATGTCTCTCTTACTCTCTTTGATATATAAATACAAATATAAATATATAGATATTTATTATACAATATATAATATATTATATTATTATTATCTTATTTATTAAATAATATTTAATAATATATTATGCATCTCATAAATATATATGTGTGTGTGTGTGTGTGTGTTTTAAAATATATATTATATTTTATTATATAGAATCCTCTCCACATCACCACATGGACTCCAACTGGCTAACCGTCGATGAGCAAGGTGTTGCCACATGTCTTTGCTATGCTCTATCTCCAGTCGCTTAACAGTCGCTAAGCAACGCATTGCCACATGTCTCTACTACGCTCTGTCCCCTGGTCCTATGCTCGTCTCTCATAGCGTGCTCTGCGAGTCTTCCACTGCATCCCTACATGTCGCCATGTGTCGAATGCTACATCGCCACTGTAGAGCTGCATGTCACTAAATGCCACCTCGCATCTCTACCACTGGGTGTCCCGCACTACTAGTCTGCAATGCTGCTCTAGGGTCTGCTTCCTGTCATCCAAAGTCCAGACTATAGTTGGCTCCTCCAATTTTGGTGGGAATGGGGTGTGACTGGTATATTGTGAAATGCTATATGGGAAGAATCTTCAGCATATAACAGCTCATAGACAATCTTAAAAGGACCAACCCTCATTGGTCGAGGCATGATATTGCACCCATCTTTACAAGCGATGGTTAGAGATGCGGCACTGCATGAGGTTGCTCATCAAGGCAAACAAGAATGCCATGACAAATGTCAACAGTTGGAGAGCTTGCACATCACCTTTAGCTTCTTCCAGTTCTTAAATCCTGGCAAAACTTTAATTTTTTTCCATAAAAGTTTCAAATTCTTGCGAGTATTTCCAACATTTATTTTTAATAGGGCATACAAGATTCGACGCCAATATAAAAGTTTTGCTTCTTAACGAAACTAACTTGAAAAAATCATCCATGATGCCCTCTACAATCATTATTACTAGGCTTCAGAGATTCAATCGCAAGGGGGGAAAAATATAGAGGTGGTGTTCTGCTCAAATGCGGCTATTGTTTCCTGACAAAGCTTTCACTTTTAGAAGAGGTTCCTCCAACGAGCTACATCAGTCTTTCAAGGTCGTCTTCCAACACTAGCAAGCTCCCATTTTTTAGCCTTTGTTTGACACAGTTGCAAAAGGACAGATTCATTTTGAATAACGTCATCGCTCACTGTCGCTGTGTTGCTGCAATAGTGCGACTCTCTCTTGTTCTGTGTGTGTGTCGCCACCACACACTATAGAAGAAAGGGAGGGAGAGGAGACAAGAGAGAGAGAGAGAGAGAGGGAGGGAGGGAGAGATGGGGGGAGAAAGACGGAGGGAGAGAAGCGAGGAGAAAGGAGAGGGAGAGAGAGAGGGAGAGGGAGAGGGGGAAGGGAAGGGGAAGGGGTGTGCAACACGAGAGGGAGGGAGACGGAGAGGGAGCGCAAAGTAACACAAGGGAGAGGGAGATGGAGAGGGAGAGGGCGAGGGAGAGAGGAAGAAAGGGGAACACGATGAGAGGGAGGGCATCATTGTTATTGACCTCATTTGAAGCTCTAGAGAGAATTGAAATCTCTCTCCACCAAATTCAAGATACCGAGGTCTATGTTGAATCATAACCCTAACATTAAAAGAGCTTCCCAATTCTTCCAATGAAGCCATGTTTTTAGAGTTGAGGTCTTCTATCCCCTTTGACTCTTTGACGGCATTCATTTCGCACTCCTCTGAGCCATTATCTATTTGACTTGTGGGAGGGTCTATAATGTTGCCCTTAATGATTGCTCGAATGGTACATGTTATAAATGCATAGAGATGCAAGTCTGTATATCTTGACAGTGTGGTGTCATTTTGCATCTCAAAAATTTGACCAAGTACCAAAAAGCAATTGTAGCCCACCCTCCATCCACAATTGTAGATGTGGCTATCCTCTTGATGTGATACCTGACATGTTATATACTCTATTGGTTGTGCCAAGTCACATTGCCACATTACTCTATCGATAGCACCTCCCAACTTTCAAGCCGATCTACACATCAAAACATATAACAAGAGTGAATATGTGCATTGCATATCAATCTACATGTCAAGAAGTGACAACAAGTGTAGTCTATACTCACTTATTGAATTTTGGTAGGAATGGAAAGATAAACATCAACTTTTCCTCGAAACATTAGTCTCAAAGTAGCTAAAGCTACCATATCTTGACTTTTTTCTTAAACAATGATACACAATATTAGTATATAAAACCACTCGAACTTTTATGGTGAAAGATTCCACTTATAGAAAGATGACCTAAAACTCTTATTAGTAACTCCATAAAACTAGTTTGTGTGGGCCCCCATTTACTTTCTTTTTTTATATATCCATCCATTACATTTTTGCTACCCTATTTACCTCTTATAACCCTTGTTACTCCAACATAAATGAATTGGGGAGCATTTAGAATCAAACATTTTTTGCCTTGTCCATGTTAAACAAAGAGAAAGAGAAAGTGAGAGAGAGAGAGAGGGAGAGAGAGAGAGAGAGGAGAGAGAGAGAGGGAGGGAGGGAGGGGGGGGGGGGGGGAGATAGAGAGAGAGAGAGAGAGAGAGAGAGAGAGAGAGAGAGAGGGGGGAGAGGGAGGAAGGGAGGAGGGAGGGAGGGGGGGGGGGGAGGCAGGGAGGCCCGCAGGGGGGGGGGAGAGAGAGAGAGAGAGAGGAGAGGGAGGGAGGGAGGGAGGGAGGGGGGGAGAGAGAGAGAGAGAGAGAGAGAGAGAGAGAGGAGTTTATACACCTCAAAACTTTCATAGTCAAAAATGGTAAGTTTTATAACATAAGATATTGAAGATTGTTTTACAATGAAGTAGTTCTTTTTTTTTTAATTGCCACCTTAGAATTTGGATCACATAGTTTTCTATAGCTTTGAAGAATGGTTTCTTGGAATTACATGAACCTTTCTTTATGTTTTTCAAAAATCTTCTTCATTTGAAAATGATGCAAGGTGTTGTAGCTAGTCAAATTATGCTTTGTCTCGAGATCATAATCCTTGGATCTTATCTCTATTGCTATGAGAATCATGTGCTTATTTTATGATTAGTTTACTTGATAGGGTCAATGAAAGGAAATCCCACCACAATCTAGCTAGTAAATTAAAGATACTCAAGTTTATGAATTATCTTATAGAACCTAAATCCAAAAGTCTAAGTCATAAATCACTCATGCACACAACTTTAGTTTTAATAATCAATGTAAATGTACATTGATGTGTAGCATTACCTATTGACAATGTGTATGAGTGACCAGTCAACCTATGCTTTTTTAAATCATAAATCTTCATCAAATGGGCCTTGGCTCCATTATTATGAAACCGTATGCCTATTTCATTACTAGCTACTTAATAGGGTCAATAAGAGGAGACTCCACCACAATGTAGCTATAATAAAGGAAAATTTTATAGGGAACTTAATTGTTTAAACTATCTCTATGAACAAGTCCAAAGTCTTAGTCATATATCCCCATATTCTATTCATGCATACCTTGGTGTTAAAACAACTGATGGTCTTTATCTCATATTCTTAGGTACCACACAAGTATCATTGAGTGTGAACTTTGGGAGTAATTTTATTTTCTTAATGTTTAAGTTAACTTGACTATTGTTGCTCACTATGGTCCTCAATATAATGCAACAAATAAGGATTTGTTGCATTATGGGAGGCGGCGACAGAGGGGGGATGGAGGGGGGATGAAGGGGCAGAGAGAGGGAGGAAAGGAGGGAGGGAGGAGGCGGCGGGAGGGGGAGGCGGTAGGGGGAGGTAGCACGAGGGGGAGCAGAGAAGGAGGTGAGGGGGCGGCGGGAGGGGGAGGTGACAGCAGAGGGGGGATGGAGGGGGATGGAGGCGGTGGCAAAGGGGGAGGTGGGGGGAGGGAGGGGGTGGAGGGGGGAGAGAGAGGGAGGAAAGGAGGGAGGGAGGAGGCAGCGAGAGGGGGAGGCAGTAGGGGAGGCGGCGGGAGGGGGATCAGAGAAGGAGGTGAGGGGGCGGTGGTAGGGTTGAGCAGGGCTGAGAGAGGGAGGGTGCTCGGAGGGTGGCATAGAGAGGGAGAGGAGAGAGAGAGAGAGAGGAGTAAGGGGAGGGAGGAGAGGGGGAGAGAGAGAGAGAGAGAGAGAGAGAGAGAGAGGGGTCCTGGCGGTCACAGCCCCCAGGGTGGGAGGAGTGAGAAAAGGGAGAGGAGAGAGAGAGAATGAGGGGAGGGAGGGGAGGGAGAGAGAAAGAGAAGTGAGGAGAGGGAAAGAGAAGTGAGGAGAGGGAGATTAGAGAGAGAAAGTGAGGGAAGAGAGGGGAGTGAGGAGACAGAGGACAGAGAAGGAGGAGCTCTGGCAGCGTGTTTTTTTATGGTTGCACATGACATTGAGGCACAAACATAGTTTAATACGTGATATACCATGCAAAGTACATCTGATGGA